>NW_027478792.1:0-300000 GCF_051014685.1 Ptiloglossa arizonensis
GGACTTTGAAGATAAGGAATGCTTGAGAAACCATCAAAATTTTCGCAAGTCAGATACTCGAAACCAATAACTGGAACGGCCTAGGGGATAAGTACACACACCATTGTAGTCGGACAAGTTTCTACTTTCAAATGTAACAGGAATTTCTCGAGTTCGTCAATCCGTTCGCGAGATATGGGAGTTTGAAGTTAAGGAATGCTTGAGAAACCATCAAAATTTTCGCAAGTCTGATACTCGAAACCAATAACTACAAAGCCCTAGGGGAAAAATACACATACCTTTGTAATCGGGCGAGTTTATACTTTCAGATGCAACAGGAGTTTCTCGAGTTCGTCAATCCGTTCGCGAGATATGGGAGTTTGAACTTAAGGAATGGTTGAGGAAACATCAAAATTTTCGCAAGTCTGATACTCGAAACCAATAACTACTATGGCCTAGGGCAAAAATACACATACCGTTGTAATCGGGCGAGTTTCTGGTTTCAGATGCAATAGGAATTTCTCGAGTTCGTCAATCTCTTCGCGAGATATGGGAGTTTGAAGTTAAGGAATGGTTGAGAAACCATCAAAATTTTCGCAATTCTGATGCTAGAAACGAATAACAGGAATGACCTAGGGGAAAAGTAAACACACCATTGTAATTGGTAGACTTTCTACTTTCAGATGCAACAGGAAATAATCGAGTTCGTCAATCCGTTCGCGATATATGGGAGTTTGAAGTTAAGGAATGCTTGAGAAACCATCAAAATTTTCGCAAGTCTGATACTCGAAACCAATAACTACTAAGCCCTAGGGGAAAAATACACATACCGTTGTAATCGGGCGAGTTTCTGGTTTCAGATGCAATAGGAATTTCTCGAGTTCGTCAATCTGTTCGCGAGATATGGGAGTTTGAAGTTAAGGAACGGTTGAGAAACCATCAAAATTTTCGCAAGTCTGATACTCGAAACCTATAACTGGGATGACCTAGGGAAAAAGTACACACACCATTGTAATCGGTTGACTTTCTACTTTCAGATGCAACAGGAATTTCTCGAGTTCGCCGATCCGTTCGCGAGGGATCGGAGTTTGAAGTTAAGGAATGGTTGTGAGACCATCACAATTTTCGGAAGTCTGATACTCGAAACCAATAACTACTATGGCCTAGGGGAAAAATACACATACCTTTGTAATCGGTCGAGTTTCTACTTTCAGATGCAACAGGAATTTCTCGAGTTCGTCAATCCGTTCGCGAGATATGGGAGTTTGATGTTAAGGAATGCTTGAGAAACCATCAAAATTTTCGCAAGTCAGATACTCGAAACCAATAACTGGAACGGCCTAGCGGATAAGTACACACACCATTGTAGTCGGGCAAGTTTCTACTTTCAAATGCAACAGGAATTTCTCGAGTTCGTCAATCCGTTCGCGAGATATGGGAGTTTGAAGTTAAGGAATGCTTGAGAAACCATCAAAATTTTCGCAAGTCAGATACTCGAAACCAATAACTGGAACGGCCTAAGGGATAAGTACACACACCATTGTAGTCGGACAAGTTTCTACTTTCAAATGTAACAGGAATTTCTCGAGTTCGTCAATCCGTTCGCGAGATATGGGAGTTTGAAGTTAAGGAATGGTTGAGAAACCATGAAAATTTTCGCAAGTCAGATACTCGAAACCAATAACTGGAACGGCCTAGGGGATAAGTACACACACCATTGTAGTCGGGCAAGTTTCTACTTTCAAATGCAACAGGAATTTCTCGAGTTCGTCAATCCGTTCGCGAGATATGGGAGTTTGAAGTTAAGGAATGCTTGAGAAACCATCAAAATTTTCGCAAGTCTGATACTCGAAACCAATAACTACAAAGCCCTAGGGGAAAAATACACATACCTTTTTAATCGGGCGAGTTTATACTTTCAGATGCAACAGGAATGTCTCGAGCTCGTCAATCCGTTCGCGAGATATGGGAGGTTGAAATTAAGGAATGCTTGAGAAACCATCAAAATTTTCGCAAGTCTGATACTCGAAACAAATAACTACTAAGGCCTAGGGCAAAAATACACATACCGTTGTAATCGGACGAGTTTCTGCTTTCAGATGCAACAGGAATTTCTCGAGTTCGTCAATCCGTTCGCGAGGTATGGGAGCTTGAAGTTAAGGAATGGTTGAGAAACCATCAAAGTTTTCGCAAGTCTGATACTCGAGACCAATAACTGGAACGGCCTAGGGGAAAAGTACACACACCATTGTAATCGGGCAAGTTTCTGCTTTCAAATGCAATAGGAAATTCTCGAGTTCGTTAGTCCGTTCGCGAGATATGGGAGTTTGAAGTTAAGGAATGGTTGAGAAACCATAAAAATTTTCGCAAGTCTGATACTCGAAACCAATAACTGGAATGGCCCAGGGGAAAAGTACACATACCGTTGTAATCGGACAAGTTTCTGGTTTCAGATGCAACAGTAATTTCTCGAGTTCGTCAGTCGGTTCGCGAGATATGGGAGTTTGAAGTTAAGGAATGGTTGAGAAACCATCACAATTTTCGCAAATCTGATACTCCAAACCAATAACTACAAAGGCCTAGGTGAAAAATACACATACCGTTGTAATCGGGCGAGTTTCTACTTTCAGACGCAACAGGAATTTCTCGAGTTCGTCAATCGGTTCGCGAGATATGGGAGTTTGAAGTTAAGGAATGGTTGAGAAACCATCAAAATTTTCGCAATTCTGATGCTAGAAACGAATAACTCGAATGACCTAGGGGAAAAGTACACACACCATTGTAATCGGGCAAGTTTCTACTTTCAGAGGCGACAGGAACTTCTCGAATTCGCCAATCCGTTCGCGAGGCATCGGAGTTTGAAGTTAAGGAATGGTTGAGAAACCATCAAAATTTTCGCACGTCTGATACTCGAAACCAATAACTACAAAGGCCTAGGGGAAAAATACACATACCGTTGTAATCGGCGAGTTTCTACTTTCAGATGCCACAGGAATTTCTCGAGTTCGTCCATCCGTTCGCGAGATATGGGAGTTTGAAGTTAAGGAATGGTTGAGAAACCATCAAAATTTTCGCAATTCTGATGCTAGAAACGAATAACTCGAATGACCTAGGGGAAAAGTACACACACCATTGTAATCGGGCAAGTTTCTACTTTCAGAGGCGACAGGAACTTCTCGAGTTCGCTAATCCGTTCGCGAGGTATCGGAGTTTGAAGTTAAGGAATGGTTGTGAGACCATCACAATTTTCGGAAGTCTGAAACTCTAAACCAATAACTACTATGGCCTAGGGGAAAAATACACATACGCTTGTAATCGGGCGAGTTTCTACTTTCAGATGCAACAGGAATTTCTCGAGTTCGTCAATCCGTTCGCTAGATATGGGAGTTTGAAGTTAACGAATGCTTGAGAAACCATCAAAATTGTCGCAAGTCTGATACTCGAAACCAATAACTACAAAGCCTTAGGGGAAAAATACACATACCTTTGTAACCAGGCGAGTTTCTACATTCAGATGCAATAGGAATTTCTCGAGAACGTCAATCCGTTCGCGAGATATCGGAGTTTGAAGTTAAGGAATGGTTGAGGAAACATCAAAATTTTCGCAAGTCTGATACTCGAAACCAATAACTACTATGGCCTAGGGCAAAAATACACATACCGTTGTAATCGGGCGAGTTTCTGCTTTTAGATCCAATAGGAATTTCTCGAGTTCATCAATCCGTTCGCGAGACATGGGAGTTTGAAATTAAGGAACGGTTGTGAAACCATCAAAATTTTCGCAAGTCTGATACTCGAAACCAATAGCTACAAAGGCTTAGGGGAAAAATACACATACCCTTGTAATCGGGCGACTTTCTACTTTCTGATGTAACAGGAATTTCTCGAGTTCGTGAATCCGTTCGCGAGATATGGGAGTTTGAAGTTAAGGAATGGTTGAGAAACAATCAAAATTTTCGCAATTCTGATGCTAGAAACGAATAACTCGAATGACCTAGGGGAAAAGTACACACACCATTGTAATCGGGCAAGTTTCTACTTTCAGAGGCGACAGGAACTTCTCGAGTTCGCCAATCAGTTCGCGAGGTATCGGAGTTTGAAGTTAAGGAATGGTTGAGAAACCATCAAAATTTTCGCACGTCTGATACTCGAAACCAATAACTACAAAGGCCTAGGGGAAAAATACACATACCGTTGTAATCGGCGAGTTTCTACTTTCAGATGCAAGAGGAATTTCTCGAGTTCGTCAATCGGTTCGCGAGATATGGGAGTTTGAAGTTAAGGAATGGTTGAGAAACCATCAAAATTTTCGCAAGTCTGATACTCGAAACCAATAACTGGAATGGCCCAGGGGAAAAGTACGCATACCGTTGTAATCGGACAAGTTTCTGGTTTCAGATGCAACAGGAATTTCTCGAGTTCGTCAGTCGGCTCGCGAGATATGGGAGTTTGAAGTTAAGGAATGTTTGAGAAACCATCAAAATTTTCGCAAATCTGATACTCGAAACCAATAACTACTATGGCCTAGGGAAGAATACACATACCTTTGTAATCGGGCGTGTTTCTACTTTCAGATGCAAGAGGAATTTCTCGAGTTCGTCAATCGGTTCGCGAGATATGGGAGTTTGAAGTTAAGGAATGGTTGAGAAACCATCAAAATTTTCGCAATTCTGATGCTAGAAACGAATAACTCGAATGACCTAGGGGAAAAGTACAGACACCATTGTAATCGGGCAAGTTTCTACTTTCAGAGGCGACAGGAACTTCTCGAGTTCGCCAATCCGTTCGCGAGGCATCGGAGTTTGAAGTTAAGGAATGGTTGAGAAACCATCAAAATTTTCGCACGTCTGATACTCGAAACCAATAACTACAAAGGCCTAGGGGAAAAATACACATATCGTTGTAATCGGCGAGTTTCTACATTCAGATGCAATAGGAATTTCTCGAGCTCGTCAATCCGTTCGCGAGATATCGGAGTTTGAACTTAAGGAATGGTTGAGGAAACATCAAAATTTTCGCAAGTCTGATACTCGAAACCAATAACTACTATGGCCTAGGGCAAAAATACGCATACCGTTGTAATCGGGCGAGTTTCTGCTTTTAGATCCAATAGGAATTTCTCGAGTTCATCAATCCGTTCGCGAGACATGGGAGTTTGAAATTAAGGAACGGTTGAGAAACCATCAAAATTTTCGCAAGTCTGATACTCGAAACCAATAGCTACAAAGGCTTAGGGGAAAAATACACATACCCTTGTAATCGGGCGACTTTCTACTTTCTGATGTAACAGGAATTTCTCGAGTTCGTGAATCCGTTCGCGAGATATGGGAGTTTGAAGTTAAGGAATGGTTGAGAAACAATCAAAATTTTCGCAATTCTGATGCTAGAAACGAATAACTCGAATGACCTAGGGGAAAAGTACACACACCGTTGTAATCGGGCAAGTTTCTACTTTCAGAGGCGACAGGAACTTCTCGAGTTCGCCAATCCGTTCGCGAGGTATCGGAGTTTGAAGTTAAGGAATGGTTGAGAAACCATCAAAATTTTCGCAAGTCTGATACTCCAAACCAATAACTACTATGGCCTAGGGCAAAAATACACATACCGTTGTAATCGGGCGAGTTTCTGGTTTCAGATGCAATAGGAATTTCTCGAGTTCGTCAATCTGTTCGCGAGATATGGGAGTTTGAAGTTAAGGAATGGTTGAGAAACCATCAAAATTTTCGCAATTCTGATGCTAGAAACGAATAACAGGAATGACCTAGGGGAAAAGTAAACACACCATTGTAATTGGTAGACTTTCTACTTTCAGATGCAACAGGAAATAATCGAGTTCGTCAATCCGTTCGCGATATATGGGAGTTTGAAGTTAAGGAATGCTTGAGAAACCATCAAAATTTTCGCAAGTCTGATACTCGAAACCAATAACTACTAAGCCCTAGGGGAAAATTACACATACCTTTGTAATCGGGCGAGTTTATTCTTTCAGATGCAACTGGAATTTGTCGAGCTCGTCAATCCGTTCGCGAGATATGGGAATTTGAAGTTAAGGAACGGTTGAGAAACCATCAAAATTTTCGCAAGTCTGATACTCGAAACCAATAACTACTAAGCCCTAGGGGAAAATTACACATACCTTTGTAATCGGGCGAGTTTATTCTTTCAGATGCAACTGGAATTTGTCGAGCTCGTCAATCCGTTCGCGAGATATGGGAATTTGAAGTTAAGGAACGGTTGAGAAACCATCAAAATTTTCGCAAGTCTGATACTCGAAACCTATAACTGGAATGACCTAGGGAAAAAGTACACACACCATTGTAATCGGTTGACTTTCTACTTTCAGATGCAACAGGAAATAATCGAGTTCGTCAATCCGTTCGCAAGATATGGGAGTTTGAAGTTAAGGAATGGTTGAGAAACCATCAAAATTTTCGCAATTCTGATGCTAGAAACGAATAACAGGAATGACCTAGGGGAAAAGTACACACACCATTGTAATTGGTAGACTTTCTACTTTCAGATGCAACAGGAAATAATCGAGTTCGTCAATCCGTTCGCGAGATATGGGAGTTTGAAGTTAAGGAATGGTTGAGAAACCATCAAAATTTTCACAAGTCTGATTCTCGAAACCAATAACTGGAACGGCCTAGGGGAAAAGTACACAAACCATTGTAATCGGGCCAGTTTCTACTTTCAAATGCAACAGGAATTTCTCGAGTTCGCCGATCCGTTCGCGAGGGATCGGAGTTTGAAGTTAAGGAATGGTTGTGAGACCATCACAATTTTCGGAAGTCTGATACTCGAAACCAATAACTACTATGGCCTAGGGGAAAAATACACATACCTTTGTAATCAGTCGAGTTTCTACTTTCAGATGCAACAGGAATTTCTCGAGTTCGTCAATCCGTTCGCGAGATATGGGAGTTTGATGTTAAGGAATGCTTGAGAAACCATCAAAATTTTCGCAAGTCAGATACTCGAAACCAATAACTGGAACGGCCTAGCGGATAAGTACACACACCATTGTAGTCGGGCAAGTTTCTACTTTCAAATGCAACAGGAATTTCTCGAGTTCGTCAATCCGTTCGCGAGATATGGGAGTTTGAAGTTAAGGAATGCTTGAGAAACCATCAAAATTTTCGCAAGTCAGATACTCGAAACCAATAACTGGAACGGCCTAGGGGATAAGTACACACACCATTGTAGTCGGGCAAGTTTCTACTTTCAAATGCAACAGGAACTTCTCGAGTTCGTCAATCCGTTCGCGAGATATTGGAGTTTGAAGTTAAGGAATGCTTGAGAAACCATCAAAATTTTCGCAAGTCTGATACTCGAAACCAGTAACTACAAAGCCCTAGGGGAAAAATACACATACCTTTGTAATCGGGCGAGTTTATACTTTCAGATGCAACAGGAATTTCTCGAGCTCGTAAATCCGTTCGCGAGATATGGGAGTTTGAAGTTAAGGAATGGTTGAGAAACCATGAAAATTTTCGCAAGTCAGATACTCGAAACCAATAACTGGAACGGCCTAGGGGATAAGTACACACACCATTGTAGTCGGGCAAGTTTCTACTTTCAAATGCAACAGGAATTTCTCGAGTTCGTCAATCCGTTCGCGAGATATGGGAGTTTGAAGTTAAGGAATGCTTGAGAAACCATCAAAATTTTCGCAAGTCTGATACTCGAAACCAATAACTACAAAGCCCTAGGGGAAAAATACACATACCTTTGTAATCGGGCGAGTTTACACTTTCAGATGCAACAGGAATGTCTCGAGCTCGTCAATCCGTTCGCGAGATATGGGAGGTTGAAATTAAGGAATGCTTGAGAAACCATCAAAATTTTCGCAAGTCTGATACTCGAAACAAATAACTACTAAGGCCTAGGGCAAAAATACACATACCGTTGTAATCGGACGAGTTTCTGCTTTCAGATGCAACAGGAATTTCTCGAGTTCGTCAATCCGTTCGCGAGGTATGGGTGCTTGAAGTTAAGGAATGGTTGAGAAACCATCAAAGTTTTCGCAATTCTGATACTCGAGACCAATAACTGGAACGGCCTAGGGGAAAAGTACACACACCATTGTAATCGGGCAAGTTTCTGCTTTCAAATGCAATAGGAAATTCTCGAGTTCGTTAGTCCGTTCCCGAGATATGGGAGTTTGAAGTTAAGGAATGGTTGAGAAACCATAAAAATTTTCGCAAGTCTGATACTCGAAACCAATAACTGGAATGGCCCAGGGGAAAAGTACACATACCGTTGTAATCGGACAAGTTTCTGGTTTCAGATGCAACAGGAATTTCTCGAGTTCGTCAGTCGGTTCGCGAGATATGGGAGTTTGAAGTTAAGGAATGGTTGAGAAACCATCACAATTTTCGCAAATCTGATACTCCAAACCAATAACTACAAAGGCCTAGGGGAAAAATACACATACCGTTGTAATCGGGCGAGTTTCTACTTTCAGATGCAACAGGAATTTCTCGAGTTCGTCAATCGGTTCGCGAGATATGGGAGTTTGAAGTTAAGGAATGGTTGAGAAACCATCAAAATTTTCGCAATTCTGATGCTAGAAACGAATAACTCGAATGACCTAGGGGAAAAGTACACACACCATTGTAATCGGGCAAGTTTCTACTTTCAAAGGCGACAGGAACTTCTCGAATTCGCCAATCCGTTCGCGAGGCATCAGAGTTTGAAGTTAAGGAATGGTTGAGAAACCATCAAAATTTTCGCACGTCTGATACTCGAAACCAATAACTACAAAGGCCTAGGGGAAAAATACACATACCGTTGTAATCGGCGAGTTTCTACTTTCAGATGCAACAGGAATTTCTCGAGTTCGTCCATCCATTCGCGAGATATGGGAGTTTGAAGTTAAGGAATGGTTGAGAAACCATCAAAATTTTCGCAAGTCTGATACTCGAAACCAATAACTACAAAGCCTTAGGGGAAAAATACACATACCTTTGTAATCAGGCGAGTTTCTACATTCAGATGCAATAGGAATTTCTCGAGAACGTCAATCCGTTCGCGAGATATCGGAGTTTGAAGTTAAGGAATGCTTGAGAAACCATCAAAATTTTCGCAAGTCTGATACTCGAAACCAATAACTACTAAGCCCTAGGGGAAAATTACACATACCTTTGTAATGGGACGAGTTTATACTTTCAGATGCAACTGGAATTTGACGAGCTCGTCAATCCGTTCGCGAGATATGGGAGTTTGAAGTTAAGGAATGGTTGAGAAACCATCAAAATTTTCGCAAGTCTGATTCTCGAAACCTATAACTGGAATGACCTAGGGAAAAAGTACACACACCATTGTAATCGGTTGACTTTCTACTTTCAGATGCAACAGGAAATAATCGAGTTCGTCAATCCGTTCGCGAGATATGGGAGTTTGAAGTTAAGGAATGGTTGAGAAACCATCAAAATTTTCGCAATTCTGATGCTAGAAACGAATAACAGGAATGACCTAGGGGAAAAGTACACACACCATTGTAATTGGTAGACTTTCTACTTTCAGATGCAACAGGAAATAATCGAGTTCGTCAATCCGTTCGCGAGATATGGGAGTTTGAAGTTAAGGAATGGTTGAGAAACCATCAAAATTTTCACAAGTCTGATTCTCGAAACCAATAACTGGAACGGCCTAGGGGAAAAGTACACAAACCATTGTAATCGGGCCAGTTTCTACTTTCAAATGCAACAGGAATTTCTCGAGTTCGCCGATCCGTTCGCGAGGGATCGGAGTTTGAAGTTAAGGAATGGTTGTGAGACCATCACAATTTTCGGAAGTCTGATACTCGAAACCAATAACTACTATGGCCTAGGGGAAAAATACACATACCTTTGTAATCGGTCGAGTTTCTACTTTCAGATGCAACAGGAATTTCTCGAGTTCGTCAATCCGTTCGCGAGATATGGGAGTTTGATGTTAAGGAATGCTTCAGAAACCATCAAAATTTTCGCAAGTCAGATACTCGAAACCAATAACTGGAACGGCCTAGCGGATAAGTACACACACCATTGTAGTCGGGCAAGTTTCTACTTTCAAATGCAACAGGAATTTCTCGAGTTCGTCAATCCGTTCGCGAGATATGGGGGTTTGAAGTTAAGGAATGCTTGAGAAACCATCAAAATTTTCGCAAGTCAGATACTCGAAACCAATAACTGGAACGGCCTAGGGGATAAGTACACACACCATTGTAGTCGGGCAAGTTTCTACTTTCAAATGCAACAGGAATTTCTCGAGTTCGTCAATCCGTTCGCGAGATATGGGAGTTTGAAGTTAAGGAATGCTTGAGAAACCATCAAAATTTTCGCAAGTCTGATACTCGAAACCAGTAACTACAAAGCCCTAGGGGAAAAATACACATACCTTTGTAATCGGGCGAGTTTATACTTTCAGATGCAACAGGAATTTCTCGAGCTCGTAAATCCGTTCGCGAGATATGGGAGTTTGAAGTTAAGGAATGGTTGAGAAACCATGAAAATTTTCGCAAGTCAGATACTCGAAACCAATAACTGGAACGGCCTAGGGGATAAGTACACACACCATTGTAGTCGGGCAAGTTTCTACTTTCAAATGCAACAGGAATTTCTCGAGTTCGTCAATCCGTTCGCGAGATATGGGAGTTTGAAGTTAAGGAATGCTTGAGAAACCATCAAAATTTTCGCAAGTCTGATACTCGAAACCAATAACTACAAAGCCCTAGGGGAAAAATACACATACCTTTGTAATCGGGCGAGTTTATACTTTCAGATGCAACAGGAATGTCTCGAGCTCGTCAATCCGTTCGCGAGATATGGGAGGTTGAAATTAAGGAATGCTTGAGAAACCATCAAAATTTTCGCAAGTCTGATACTCGAAACAAATAACTACTAAGGCCTAGGCCAAAAATACACATACCGTTGTAATCGGACGAGTTTCTGCTTTCAGATGCAACAGGAATTTCTCGAGTTCGTCAATCCGTTCGCGAGGTATGGGAGCTTGAAGTTAAGGAATGGTTGAGAAACCATCAAAGTTTTCGCAAGTCTGATACTCGAGACCAATAACTGGAACGGCCTAGGGGAAAAGTACACACACCATTGTAATCGGGCAAGTTTCTGCTTTCAAATGCAATAGGAAATTCTCGAGTTCGTCAGTCGGTTCGCGAGATATGGGAGTTTGAAGTTAAGGAATGGTTGAGAAACCATCACAATTTTCGCAAATCTGATACTCCAAACCAATAACTATAAAAGGCCTAGGGGAAAAATACACATACCGTTGTAATCGGGCGAGTTTGTACTTTCAGATGCAACAGGAATTTCTCGAGTTCGTCAATCGGTTCGCGAGATATGGGAGTTTGAAGTTAAGGAATGGTTGAGAAACCATCAAAATTTTCGCAATTCTGATGCTAGAAACGAATAACTCGAATGACCTAGGGGAAAAGTACACACACCATTGTAATCGGGCAAGTTTCTACTTTCAGAGGCGACAGGAACTTCTCGAATTCGCCAATCCGTTCGCGAGGCATCGGAGTTTGAAGTTAAGGAATGGTTGAGAAACCATCAAAATTTTCGCACGTCTGATACTCGAAACCAATAACTACAAAGGCCTAGGGGAAAAATACACATACCGTTGTAATCGGCGAGTTTCTACTTTCAGATGCAACAGGAATTTCTCGAGTTCGTCCATCCGTTCGCGAGATATGGGAGTTTGAAGTTAAGGAATGGTTGAGAAACCATCAAAATTTTCGCAATTCTGATGCTAGAAACGAATAACTCGAATGACCTAGGGGAAAAGTACACACACCATTGTAATCGGGCAAGTTTCTACTTTCAGAGGCGACAGGAACTTCTCGAGTTCGCTAATCCGTTCGCGAGGTATCGGAGTTTGAAGTTAAGGAATGGTTGTGAGACCATCACAATTTTCGGAAGTCTGAAACTCGAAACCAATAACTACTATGGCCTAGGGGAAAAATACACATACCCTTGTAATCGGGCGAGTTTCTACTTTCAGATGCAACAGGAATTTCTCGAGTTCGTCAATCCGTTCGCGAGATATGGGAGTTTGAAGTTAACGAGTGCTTGAGAAACCATCAAAATTGTCGCAAGTCTGATACTCGAAACCAATAACTACAAAGCCTTAGGGGAAAAATACACATACCTTTGTAATCAAGCGAGTTTCTACATTCAGATGCAATAGGAATTTCTCGAGAACGTCAATCCGTTCGCGAGATATCGGAGTTTGAAGTTAAGGAATGGTTGAGGAAACATCAAAATTTTCGCAAGTCTGATACTCGAAACCAATAACTACTATGGCCTTGGGCAAAAATACACATACCGTTGTAATCGGGAGAGTTTCTGCTTTTAGATCCAATAGGAATTTCTCGAGTTCATCAATCCGTTCGCGAGACATGGGAGTTTGAAATTAAGGAACGGTTGTGAAACCATCAAAATTTTCGCAAGTCTGATACTCGAAACCAATAGCTACAAAGGCTTAGGGGAAAAATACACATACCCTTGTAATCGGGCGACTTTCTACTTTCTGATGTAACAGGAATTTCTCGAGTTCGTGAATCCGTTCGCGAGATATGGGAGTTTGAAGTTAAGGAATGGTTGAGAAACAATCAAAATTTTCGCAATTCTGATGCTAGAAACGAATAACTCGAATGACCTAGGGGAAAAGTACACACACCATTGTAATCGGGCAAGTTTCTACTTTCAGAGGCGACAGGAACTTCTCGAGTTCGCCAATCAGTTCGCGAGGTATCGGAGTTTGAAGTTAAGGAATGGTTGAGAAACCATCAAAATTTTCGCAAGTCTGATACTCGAAACCAATAACTACTAAGCCCTAGGGGAAAATTACACATACCGTTGTAATCGGACGAGTTTCTGCTTTCAGATGCAACAGGAATTTCTCGAGTTCGTCAATTCGTTCGCGAGATATGGGAATTGGAAGTTAAGGAACGGTTGAGAAACCATCAAAATTTTCGCAAGTCTGATACTCGAAACCTATAACTGGAATGACCTAGGGAAAAAGTACACACACCATTGTAATCGGTTGACTTTCTACTTACAGATGCAACAGGAAATAATCGAGTTCGTCAATCCGTTCGCGAGATATGGGAGTTTGAAGTTAAGGAATGCTTGAGAAACCATCAAAATTTTCGCAAGTCTGATACTCGAAACCAGTAACTACAAAGCCCTAGGGGAAAAATACACATACCTTTGTAATCGGGCGAGTTTATACTTTCAGATGCAACAGGAACTTCTCGAGCTCGTCAATCCGTTCGCGAGATATGGGAGTTTGAAGTTAAGGAATGGTTGAGAAACCATCAAAATTTTCGCAAGTCAGATACTCGAAACCAATAACTGGAACGGCCTAGGGGATAAGTACACACACCATTGTAGTCGGGCAAGTTTCTACTTTCAAATGCAACAGAAATTTCTCGAGTTCGTCAATCCGTTCGCGAGATATGGGAGTTTGAAGTTAAGGAATGCTTGAGAAACCATCAAAATTTTCGCATGTCTGATACTCGAAACCAGTAACTACAAAGCCCTAGGGGAAAAATACACATACCTTTGTAATCGGGCGAGTTTATACTTTCAGATGCAACAGGAATTTCTCGAGCTCGTCAATCCGTTCGCGAGATATGGGAGTTTGAAGTTAAGGAATGGTTGAGAAACCATCAAAATTTTCGCAAGTCAGATACTCGAAACCAATAACTGGAACGGCCTAGGGGATAAGTACACACACCATTGTAGTCGGGCAAGTTTCTACTTTCAAATGCAACAGAAATTTCTCGAGTTCGTCAATCCGTTCGCGAGATATGGGAGTTTGAAGTTAAGGAATGCTTGAGAAACCATCAAAATTTTCGCAAGTATGATACTCGAAACCAATAACTACAAAGCCATAGGGGAAAAATACACATACCTTTGTAATCGGGCGAGTTTATACTTTCAGATGCAACAGGAATGTCTCGAGTTCGTCAATCCGTTCGCGAGGTATGGGAGCTTGAAGTTAAGGAATGGTTGAGAAACCATCAAAGTTTTCGCAAGTCTGATACTCGAGACCAATAACTGGAACGGCCTTGGGGAAAAGTACACACACCATTGTAATCGGGCCAGTTTCTACTTTCAAGTGCAACAGGAATTTCTCGAGTTCGCCAATCCGTTCGCGAGGTATCGTAGTTTGAAGTTAAGGAATGGTTGAGAAACCATCAAAATTTTCGCAAGTCTGATACTCGAAACCAATAACTACGATGGCCTAGGGCAAAAATACAAATACCGTTGTAATCGGGCGAGTTTCTGCTTTTAGATGCAATAGGAATTTCTCGAGCTCGTCAATCCGTTCGCGAGATATGGGAGTTTGAAGTTAAGGAATGGTTGAGAAACCATCAAAATTTTCGCAAGTCTCATACTCGAAACCGATAACTGGAACGGCCTAGGGGAAAAGTACACACACCATTGTAATCGGGCAAGTTTCTACTTTCAGAGGCGACAGGAACTTCTCGAGTTCGCCAATCCGTTCGCGAGGTATCGGCGTTTGAAGTTAAGGAATGGTTGAGAAACCATCAAAATTTTCGCAAGTCTGATACTAGAAACCAATAACTACTATGGCCTACGGCAGAAATTCACATACCGTTGTAATCGGACGAGCTTCTGGTTCCAGATGCAACAGGAATTTCTTGAGGTCGTCAATCCGTTCGCGTGATATGGGAGTGTGAAGTTAAGGAATGGTTGAGAAACCATCAAAATTTTCGCAAGTCTGATACTCGAAACCAATAACTACTATGGCCTAGGGCAAAAATACACATACCGTTGTAATCGGGCGAGTTTCTGGTTTCAGATGCAATAGGAATTTCTCGAGTTCGTCAATCTGTTCGCGAGATATGGGAGTTTGAAGTTAAGGAATGGTTGAGAAACCATCAAAATTTTCGCAATTCTGATGCTAGAAACGAATAACTGGAATGACCTAGGGGAAAAGTACACACACCATTGTAATTGGTAGACTTTCTACTTTCAGATGCAACAGGAAATAATCGAGTTCGTCAATCCGTTCGCGAGATATGGGAGTTTGAAGTTAAGGAATGCTTGAGAAACCACCAAAATTTTCGCAAGTCTGATTCTCGAAACCAATAACTGGAACGGCCTAGGGGAAAAGTACACAAACCATTGTCATCGGGCCAGTTTCTACTTTCAAATGCAACAGGAATTTCTCGAGTTCGCCGATCCGTTCGCGAGGGATCGGAGTTTGAAGTTAAGGAATGGTTGTGAGACCATCACAAATTTCGGAAGTCAGATACTCGAAACCAATAACAACTATGGCCTAGGGGAAAAATACACATACCTTTGTAATCGGTCGAGTTTCTACTTTCAGATGCAACAGGAATTTCTCGAGTTCGTCAATCCTTTCGCGAGATATGGGAGTTTGATGTTAAGGAATGCTTGAGAAACCATCAAAATTGTCGCAAGTCTGATACTCGAAACCAATAACTACAAAGCCTTAGGGGAATAATACACATACCGTTGTAATCGGACGAGTTTCTGCTTTCAGATGCAACAGGAATTTCTCGAGTTCGTAAATTCGTTCGCGAGATATGGGAATTTGAAGTTAAGGAACTGTTGAGAAACCATCAAAATTTTCGCAAGTCTGATACTCGAAACCTATAACTGGAATGACCTAGGGAAAAAGTACACACACCATTGTAATCGGTTGACTTTCTACTTACAGATGCAACAGGAAATAATCGAGTTCGTCAATCCGTTCGCGAGATATGGGAGTCTGAAGTTAAGGAGTGGTTGAGAAACCATTAAAATTTTCGCAAGTCTGATACTCGAAACCAATAACTACAAAGGCCTAGGGGAAAAATACACATACCTTTGTAATCGGGCGAGTTTCTACTTTCAGATGCAACAGGAATTTCTCGAGCTCGTCAATCCGCTCGCGAGATATGGGAGTTTGAAATTAAGGAATGGTTGAGAAACCATCAAAATTTTCGCAAGTCTGATACTCGAAACCCATAACTGGAACGGCCTAGGGGAAAAGTACACACACCATTGTAATCGGGCAAGTTTCTACTTTCAGAGGCGACAGGAACTTCTCGAGTTCGCCAATCCGTTCGCGAGGTATCGGCGTTTGAAGTTAAGGAATGGTTGAGAAACCATCAAAATTTTCGCAAGTCTGATACTAGAAACCAATAACTACTATGGCCTAGGGCAGAAATTCACAAACCGTTGTAATCGGACGAGCTTCTGGTTCCAGATGCAACAGGAATTTCTCGAGTTCGTCAATCCGTTCGCGAGATATGGGAGTTTGAAGTTAAGGAATGGTTGAGAAACCATCAAAATTTTCGCAATTCTGATGCTAGAAACGAATAACTCGAATGACCTAGGGGAAAAGTACACACACCATTGTAATCGATAGACTTTCTACTTTCAGATGCAACAGGAAATAATCGAGTTCGTCAATCCGTTCGCGAGAAATGGGAGTTTGAAGTTAAGGAATGCTTGAGAAACCATCAAAATTTTCGCAAGTCTGATACTCGAAACCAATAACTACAAAGCCCTAGGGGAAAAATACACATACCATTGTAATCGGGCGAGTTTATACTTTCAGATGCAACAGGAATTTCTCGAGCTCGTCAATCCGTTCGCGAGATATGGGAGTTTGAAGTTAAGGAATGCTTGAGAAACCATCAAAATTTTCGCAAGTCTGATACTCGAAACCAATAACTGGAACGGCCTAGGGGAAAAGTCCACACACCGTTGTAATCAGACGAGTTTCTACTTTCAGATGCAACAGGAATTCCTCGAGTTCGTCATTGTGTTCGCGAGATATGGTAGCTTGAATTTAAGGAATGGTTGAGAAACCATCAAAATTTTCGCAAGTCTGATACTCGAAACCAACAACTACAAAGGCTTAGGGGAAAAATACACATACCGTTGTAATCGGGAGAGATTCCACTTTCAGATGCAATAGGAATTTCTTGAGGTCGTCAATCCGTTCGCGTGATATGGGAGTGTGAAGTTAAGGAACGGTTGAGAAACCATCAAAATTTTCGCAAGTCTGATACTCGAAACCAATAACTACAAAGGCCTAGGGGAAAAATACACATACCGTTGTAAACGGGCGAGTTTCTACTTTCAGATGCAACAGGAAATTCTCGAGTTCGTCAATCGGTTCGCGAGATATGGGAGTTTGAAGTTAAGGAATGGTTGAGAAACCATCAAAACTTTCGCAATTCTGATGCTAGAAACGAATAACTCGAATGACCTAGGGGAAAAGTACACACACCATTGTAATCGGGCAAGTTTCTACTTTCAGAGGCGACAGGAACTTCTCGAGTTCGCCAATCCGTTCGCTAGGCATCGGAGTTTGAAGTTAAGGAATGGTTGAGAAACCTTCAAAATTTTCGCAAGTCTGATACTCGAAACCAGTAACTACAAAGGCCTAGGGGAAAAATACACATACCTTTGTAATCGGGCGAGTTTCTACTTTCAGATGCAACAGGAATTCCTCGAGTTCGTCCATCCGTTCGCGAGATATGGGAGTTTGAAATTAAGGAATGGTTGAGAAACCATAAAAATTTTCGCAATTCTGATGCCAGAAACGGATAACTGGAATGACCTACGGGAAGAGTACACACACCATTTTAATCGGTCGAGCTTCTGCGTTCAGATGCAACAGCAATTTCTCGAGTTCGTCAATCCGTTCGCGAGATATGGGAGTTTGAAGTTAAGGAATGGTAGAGAAACCATCAAAATTTTCGCTGGTCTGATACTCGAAACCAGTAACTACAAAGGCCTAGGGGAAAAATACACATACCTTTGTAATCGGGCGAGCTTCTACTTTCAGATGCAACAGGAATTTCTCGAGTTGGTCAATCCGTTCGCGAGATATGGGAGTTTGAAGTTAAGGAATGGTTGAGAAACCATCAAAATTTTCGCAAGTTTGATACTCGAAACCAATAACTACAATGGCCTCGGGCAAAAATACAAATACCGTTGTAATCGGGCGTGTTTCTGCTTTCAAATGCAATAGGAAATTCTCGAGTTCGTTAGTCTGTTCGCGAGATATGGGAGTTTGAAGTTAAGGAATGGTTGAGAAACCATCAAAATTTTCGCAATTCTGATGCTAGAAATGAATAACTGGAATGACCTAGGGGAAAAGTACACACACCGTTGTAATCGGTCGAGCTTCTGCTTTCAGATGCAACAGGAATTTCTCGAGTTCGACAATCGGTTCGCGAGATATGGGTGTATGAAGGTAAGGAATGGTTGAGAAACCATCAAAATTTTCGCAAGTCTGATACTCGAAACCAATAACTACAAAGGCCTAGGGGAAAAATACACATACCGTTGTAATCGGGCGAGTTTCTACTTTCAGATGCAACAGGAATTTCTCGAGTTCGTCATTCCGTTCGCGAGATATGGGAGTTTGAAGTTGAGGAATGGTTGAGAAACCATAAAAATTTTCGCAATTCTGATGCTAGAAACAAATAACTGGAATGACCTAGGGGAAAAGTACACACACCATTTTAATCGGTCGTGCTTCTGCTTTCAGATGCAACAGCAATTTCTCGAGTTCGTCAAACCGTTCGCGAGATATGGGAGTTTGAAGTTAAGGAATGGTAGAGAAACCATCAAAATTTTCGCTGGTCTGATACTCGAAACCAATAACTACTATGGCCTAGGGGAAAAATACACATACCTCTGTAATCGGGCGTGTTTCCACTTTCAGATGCAATAGGAATTTCTTGAGGTCGTCAATCCGTTCGCGTGATATGGGAGTGTGAAGTTAAGGAACGGTTGAGAAACCATCAAAATTTTCGCAAGTCTGATACTCGAAACCAATAACTACAAAGGCCTAGGGGAAAAATACACATACCGTTGTAAACGGGCGAGTTTCTACTTTCAGATGCAACAGGAAATTCTCGAGTTCGTCAATCGGTTCGCGAGATATGGGAGTTTGAAGTTAAGGAATGGTTGAGAAACCATCAAAATTTTCGCAATTCTGATGCTAGAAACGAATAACTCGAATGACCTAGGGGAAAAGTACACACACCATTGTAATCGGGCAAGTTTCTACTTTCAGAGGCGACAGGAACTTCTCGAGTTCGCCAATCCGTTCGCTAGGCATCGGAGTTTGAAGTTAAGGAATGGTTGAGAAACCTTCAAAATTTTCGCAAGTCTGATACTCGAAACCAGTAACTACAAAGGCCTAGGGGAAAAATACACATACCTTTGTAATCGGGCGAGTTTCTACTTTCAGATGCAACAGGAATTCCTCGAGTTCGTCCATCCGTTCGCGAGATATGGGAGTTTGAAATTAAGGAATGGTTGAGAAACCATAAAAATTTTCGCAATTCTGATGCCAGAAACGGATAACTGGAATGACCTACGGGAAGAGTACACACACCATTTTAATCGGTCGAGCTTCTGCGTTCAGATGCAACAGCAATTTCTCGAGTTCGTCAATCCGTTCGCGAGATATGGGAGTTTGAAGTTAAGGAATGGTAGAGAAACCATCAAAATTTTCGCTGGTCTGATACTCGAAACCAGTAACTACAAAGGCCTAGGGGAAAAATACACATACCTTTGTAATCGGGCGAGCTTCTACTTTCAGATGCAACAGGAATTTCTCGAGTTGGTCAATCCGTTCGCGAGATATGGGAGTTTGAAGTTAAGGAATGGTTGAGAAACCATCAAAATTTTCGCAAGTTTGATACTCGAAACCAATAACTACAATGGCCTCGGGCAAAAATACAAATACCGTTGTAATCGGGCGTGTTTCTGCTTTCAAATGCAATAGGAAATTCTCGAGTTCGTTAGTCTGTTCGCGAGATATGGGAGTTTGAAGTTAAGGAATGGTTGAGAAACCATCAAAATTTTCGCAATTCTGATGCTAGAAATGAATAACTGGAATGACCTAGGGGAAAAGTACACACACCGTTGTAATCGGTCGAGCTTCTGCTTTCAGATGCAACAGGAATTTCTCGAGTTCGACAATCGGTTCGCGAGATATGGGTGTATGAAGGTAAGGAATGGTTGAGAAACCATCAAAATTTTCGCAAGTCTGATACTCGAAACCAATAACTACAAAGGCCTAGGGGAAAAATACACATACCGTTGTAATCGGGCGAGTTTCTACTTTCAGATGCAACAGGAATTTCTCGAGTTCGTCATTCCGTTCGCGAGATATGGGAGTTTGAAGTTGAGGAATGGTTGAGAAACCATAAAAATTTTCGCAATTCTGATGCTAGAAACAAATAACTGGAATGACCTAGGGGAAAAGTACACACACCATTTTAATCGGTCGAGCTTCTGCTTTCAGATGCAACAGCAATTTCTCGAGTTCGTCAAACCGTTCGCGAGATATGGGAGTTTGAAGTTAAGGAATGGTAGAGAAACCATCAAAATTTTCGCTGGTCTGATACTCGAAACCAATAACTACTATGGCCTAGGGGAAAAATACACATACCTCTGTAATCGGGCGTGTTTCTACTTTCAGATGCAATAGGAATATCTTGAGGTCGTCAATCCGTTCGCGTGATATGGAAGTGTGAAGTTAAGGAACGGTTGAGAAACCATCAAAATTTTCGCAATTCTGATGCTAGAAACGAATAACTGGAATGACCTAGGGGAAAAGTACACACACCGTTGTAATCAGTCGAGCTTCTGCTTTCAGATGCAACAGGAATTTCTCGAGTTCGTCCATCCGTTCGCGAGATATGGGAGTTTGAAGTTAAGGAATGGTTGAGAAGCCATCAAAATTTTCGCAATTCTGATGCTAGAAACGAATAACTGGAATGACCTAGGGGAAAAGTACACACACCATTGTAATCGGTCGAGCTTCTGCTTTCAGATGCAACAGGAATTTCTCGAGTTCGTCAATCCGTTCGCGAGATATGGGAGTTTGAAGTTAAGGAATGGTTGAGAAATCATCAAAATTTTCGCAAGTTTGATACACAAAACCAATAACTACAATGGCCTAGGGCAAAAATACACATACCGTAGTAATCGGACGAGTTTCTACTTTCAGAGGCGACAGGAACTTCTCGAGTTCGCCAATCCGTTCGCTAGGCATCGGAGTTTGAAGTTAAGGAATGGTTGAGAAACCTTCAAAATTTTCGCAAGTCTGATACCCGAAACCAGTAACTACAAAGGCCTAGGGGAAAAATACACATACCTTTGTAATCGGGCGAGTTTCTACTTTCAGATGCAACAGGAATTCCTCGAGTTCGTCCATCCGTTCGCGAGATATGGGAGTTTGAAGTTAAGGAATGGTTGAGAAACCATCAAAATTTTCGCAAGTCTGATACTCGAAACCAATAACTGGAACGGCCTAGGGGAAAAGTCCACACACCGTTGTAATCAGACGAGTTTCTACTTTCAGATGCAACAGGAATTTCTCGAGTTCGTCATTGTGTTCGCGAGATATGGTAGCTTGAATTTAAGGAATGGTTGAGAAACCATCAAAATTTTCGCAAGTCTGATACTCGAAACCAACAACTACAAAGGCTTAGGGGAAAAATACACACACCGTTGTAATCGGGAGAGATTCCACTTTCAGATGCAATAGGAATTTCTTGAGGTCGTCAATCCGTTCGCGTGATATGGGAGTGTGAAGTTAAGGAACGGTTGAGAAACCATCAAAATTTTCGCAAGTCTGATACTCGAAACCAATAACTACAAAGGCCTAGGGGAAAAATACACATACCGTTGTAAACGGGCGAGTTTCTACTTTCAGATGCAACAGGAAATTCTCGAGTTCGTCAATCGGTTCGCGAGATATGGGAGTTTGAAGTTAAGGAATGGTTGAGAAACCATCAAAATTTTCGCAATTCTGATGCTAGAAACGAATAACTCGAATGACCTAGGGGAAAAGTACACACACCATTGTAATCGGGCAAGTTTCTACTTTCAGAGGCGACAGGAACTTCTCGAGTTCGCCAATCCGTTCGCTAGGCATCGGAGTTTGAAGTTAAGGAATGGTTGAGAAACCTTCAAAATTTTCGCAAGTCTGATACTCGAAACCAGTAACTACAAAGGCCTAGGGGAAAAATACACATACCTTTGTAATCGGGCGAGTTTCTACTTTCAGATGCAACAGGAATTCCTCGAGTTCGTCCATCCGTTCGCGAGATATGGGAGTTTGAAATTAAGGAATGGTTGAGAAACCATAAAAATTTTCGCAATTCTGATGCCAGAAACGGATAACTGGAATGACCTACGGGAAGAGTACACACACCATTTTAATCGGTCGAGCTTCTGCTTTCAGATGCAACAGCAATTTCTCGAGTTCGTCAATCCGTTCGCGAGATATGGGAGTTTGAAGTTAAGGAATGGTAGAGAAACCATCAAAATTTTCGCTGGTCTGATACTCGAAACCAGTAACTACAAAGGCCTAGGGGAAAAATACACATACCCTTGTAATCGGGCGAGCTTCTACTTTCAGATGCAACAGGAATTTCTCGAGTTGGTCAATCCGTTCGCGAGATATGGGAGTTTGAAGTTAAGGAATGGTTGAGAAACCATCAAAATTTTCGCAAGTTTGATACTCGAAACCAATAACTACAATGGCCTCGGGCAAAAATACAAATACCGTTGTAATCGGGCGTGTTTCTGCTTTCAAATGCAATAGGAAATTCTCGAGTTCGTTAGTCTGTTCGCGAGATATGGGAGTTTGAAGTTAAGGAATGGTTGAGAAACCATCAAAATTTTCGCAATTCTGATGCTAGAAATGAATAACTGGAATGACCTAGGGGAAAAGTACACACACCGTTGTAATCGGTCGAGCTTCTGCTTTCAGATGCAACAGGAATTTCTCGAGTTCGACAATCGGTTCGCGAGATATGGGTGTATGAAGGTAAGGAATGGTTGAGAAACCATCAAAATTTTCGCAAGTCTGATACTCGAAACCAATAACTACAAAGGCCTAGGGGAAAAATACACATACCGTTGTAATCGGGCGAGTTTCTACTTTCAGATGCAACAGGAATTTCTCGAGTTCGTCATTCCGTTCGCGAGATATGGGAGTTTGAAGTTGAGGAATGGTTGAGAAACCATAAAAATTTTCGCAATTCTGATGCTAGAAACAAATAACTGGAATGACCTAGGAGAAAAGTACACACACCATTTTAATCGGTCGAGCTTCTGCTTTCAGATGCAACAGCAATTTCTCGAGTTCGTCAAACCGTTCGCGAGATATGGGAGTTTGAAGTTAAGGAATGGTAGAGAAACCATCAAAATTTTCGCTGGTCTGATACTCGAAACCAATAACTACTATGGCCTAGGGGAAAAATACACATACCTCTGTAATCGGGCGTGTTTCTACTTTCAGATGCAATAGGAATATCTTGAGGTCGTCAATCCGTTCGCGTGATATGGAAGTGTGAAGTTAAGGAACGGTTGAGAAAACATCAAAATTTTCGCAATTCTGATGCTAGAAACGAATAACTGGAATGACCTAGGGGAAAAGTACACACACCGTTGTAATCAGTCGAGCTTCTGCTTTCAGATGCAACAGGAATTTCTCGAGTTCGTCCATCCGTTCGCGAGATATGGGAGTTTGAAGTTAAGGAATGGTTGAGAAGCCATCAAAATTTTCGCAATTCTGATGCTAGAAACGAATAACTGGAATGACCTAGGGGAAAAGTACACACACCATTGTAATCGGTCGAGCTTCTGCTTTCAGATGCAACAGGAATTTCTCGAGTTCGTCAATCCGTTCGCGAGATATGGGAGTTTGAAGTTAAGGAATGGTTGAGAAATCATCAAAATTTTCGCAAGTTTGATACACAAAACCAATAACTACAATGGCCTAGGGCAAAAATACACATACCGTAGTAATCGGACGAGTTTCTACTTTCAGAGGCGACAGGAACTTCTCGAGTTCGCCAATCCGTTCGCTAGGCATCGGAGTTTGAAGTTAAGGAATGGTTGAGAAACCTTCAAAATTTTCGCAAGTCTGATACCCGAAACCAGTAACTACAAAGGCCTAGGGGAAAAATACACATACCTTTGTAATCGGGCGAGTTTCTACTTTCAGATGCAACAGGAATTCCTCGAGTTCGTCCATCCGTTCGCGAGATATGGGAGTTTGAAGTTAAGGAATGGTTGAGAAACAATTAAAATTTTCGCAATTCTGATGCTAGAAACGAATAACTGGAATGACCTAGGGGAAAAGTACACACACCATTGTAATCGGTCGAGCTTCTGCTTTCAGATGCAACAGGAATTTCTCGAGTTCGTCAATTCGTTCGCGAGATATGGGAGTTTGAAGTTAATGAATGGTTGAGAAACCATAAAAATTTTCGCAATTCTGATGCCAGAAACGGATAACTGGAATGACCTACGGGAAGAGTACACACACCATTTTAATCGGTCGAGCTTCTGCTTTCAGATGCAACAGCAATTTCTCGAGTTCGTCAATCCGTTCGCGAGATATGGGAGTTTGAAGTTAAGGAATGGTAGAGAAACCATCAAAATTTTCGCTGGTCTGATACTCGAAACCAGTAACTACAAAGGCCTAGGGGAAAAATACACATACCTTTGTAATCGGGCGAGTTTCTACTTTCAGATGCAACAGGAATTTCTCGAGTTCGTCAATCCGTTCGCGAGATATGGGAGTTTGAAGTTAAGGAATGCTTGAGGAGCCATCAAAATTATCGCAAGTCTGACACTCGAAACCAATAACTACAAAGGCATAGGGGAAAAATGCACACACCTTTGTAATCGGGCGAGTTTCCACTTTCAGATGCAACAGGAATTTCTCGAGTTCGTCATTCCGTTCGCGAGATATGGGAGTTTGAAGTTAAGGAATGGTTGAGAAACCATCAAAATGTTCGCAATTCTGATGCTAGAAACCAATAACTACAATGGACTAGGGGAAAAATACACATACCGTTGTAATCGGGCGAGCTTCTGCTTTCAGATGCAACAGGAATTTCTCGAGTTCGTCATTCCGCTCGCGAGATATGGGAGTTTGAAGTTAAGGAATGGTTGAGAAACCATCAAAATGATCGCAAGTCTGATACTCGAAACCAATAAGTACAAAGGTCTTGGGGAAAAATACACGTACCGTTGTAATCGGGCGAGTTTATGCTTTCAGATGCAACAGGAATTTCTCGAGTTCGTCAATCCGTTCGCGAGATATGGGAGTATGAAGTTAAGGAATGCATGAGAAACCATCAAAATTATCTCAAGTCTGATACTCGAAACCAATAACTACAAAGGCCTTGGGGAAAAATACACGTACCGTTGTAATCGGGCGAGTTTATGCTCTCAGATGCAACAGGAATTTCTCGAGTTCGTCATTCCGTTCGCGAGACATGGGAGTTTGAAGTTAAGGAATGGTTGAGAAACCATCAAAATTTTCGCAATTCTGATGCTAGAAACCAATAACTACAATTGACTAGGGGAAAAATACACATACCGTTGTAATCGGGCGAGTTTCTGCTTTCAGATGCAACAGGAATTTCTCGAGTTCGTCAATCCGTTCGCGAGATATGGGAGTTTGAAGTTAAGGAATGCTTGAGGAGCCATCAAAATTATCGCAAGTCTGACACTCGAAACCAATAACTACAAAGGCATAGGGGAAAAATGCACATACCTTTGTAATCGGGCGAGTTTCCACTTTCAGATGCAACAGGAATTTCTCGAGTTCGTCATTCCGTTCGCGAGATATGGGAGTTTGAAGTTAAGGAATGGTTGAGACACCATCAAAATGTTCGCAATTCTGATGCTAGAAACCAATAACTACAATGGACTAGGGGAAAAATACACATACCGTTGTAATCGGGCGAGTTTCTGCTTTCAGATGCAACAGGAATTTCTCGATTTCGTCATTCCGTTCGCGAGATATGGGAGTTTGAAGTGAAGGAATGGTTGAGAAACCATCAAAATGTTCGCAATTCTGATGCTAGAAACAAATAACTACAATGGACTAGGGGAAAAATACATACCGTTGAAATCGGGCGAGTTTCTGCTTTCAGTTGCAACAGGAATTTCTCGAATCCGTCAATCCGTTCGCGAGATATGGGAGTTTGAAGTTAAGGAATGGTTGAGAAAGCATCAAAATTTTCGCAAGTCTGATACTCGAAACCAATAACTACAAAGGCATAGGGGAAAAATGCACATACCTTTGTAATCGGGCGAGTTTCCACTTTCAGATGCAATAGGAATTTCTCGAGTTCGTTATTCCGTTCGCGAGATATGGGAGTTTGAAGTTAAGGAATGGTTGAGAAACCATCAAAATGTTCGCAATTCTGATGCTAGAAACAAATAACTACAATGGACTAGGGGAAAAATACATACCGTTGAAATCGGGCGAGTTTCTGCTTTCAGTTGCAACAGGAATTTCTCGAATTCGTCAATCCGTTCGCGAGATATGGGAGTTTGAAGTTAAGGAATGGTTGAGAAACCTTCAAAATTTTCGCTGGTCTGGTACTCGAAACAAATAACTGGAATGGCCTAGGTCAAAAATACACGTACCGTTGTAATCGGGTGTGTTTCTGCATTTAGATGCAATAGGAAATTCTCGAGTTCGTCAATCCGTTCGCGAGATATGGTAGTTTGAATTTAAGGAATGGTTAAGAAACCATCAAAATTTTCGCAATTCTGATGCTAGAAACCAATAACTACAATGGCCTAGGGGAAAAATACACATACCGTTGTAATCGGGCGAGTTTCTACTTTCTGGTGCAACAGGAATTTTTCGAGTTCGTCAATCCGTTCGCGAGATATGGGAGTTTGAAGTTAAGGAATGGTTGTGAAACCATCACAATTTTCGCAAGTCTGATACTCGAAACCAATAACCACTATGGCCTAGGGCAAATATACACATACCGTTGTAATCGGACGAGTTTCTGATATCAGATGCAATAGGAAATTCTCGAGTTCGTCAATCCGTTCATGAGATATGGGAGTTTGATGTTAAGGAATGGTTGAGAAACCATCAAAATTTTAGCAAGTCTGATACTCGAAACCAATAACTACAATGGCCTAGGGCAAAAGTACACTCACCATTGTAATCGGGCGAGCTTCCGCTTTCTGATGCAATAGGAAATTCTCGAGTTCTGCAATCCGTTCGCGAGATATGGGTGTGTGAAGTTAAGGAATGGTTGAGAAACCATCAAAATTTTCGCAAGTCTGATACTCGAAACCAATAACTACAATGGCCTAGGGGAAAAATACACATAGCGTTGTAATCGGGCGAGGTTCTGCTTTCAGATGCAATAGGAAATTCTCGAGTTCGTCAATCCGTTCCCGAGATATGGATGTGTGAAGTTAAGGAATGGTTGAGAAAGCATCAAAATGTTCGCAATTCTGATGCTAGAAACAAATAACTACAATGGACTAGGGGAAAAATACATACCGTTGAAATCGGGCGAGTTTCTGCTTTCAATTGCAACAGGAATTTCTCGAATTCGTCAATCCGTTCGCGAGATATGGGAGTTTGAAGTTAAGGAATGGTTGAGAAACCATCAAAACTTTCGCAAGTCTGATACTCGAAACCAACAACTACACAGGCCTCGGGGAAAAATACACATACCGTTGTAATCGGGCGAGTTTCTACTTTCAGATGCAACAGGAATTTCTCGAGTTCGTCAATCCGTTCGCGAGAAATGGGAGTTTGAAGTTAAGGAATGGTTGAGAAATCATCAAAATTTTCGCAAATCTGATACACGAATCCAATAACTACTATGGCCTAGGGCAAAAATACACATACCGTTCTAATCGGGCTAGTTTCAACTTTCAAACGCAACAGGAATTTCTCGAGTTCGTCAATCCGTTCGCGAGATATGGGAGTTTGAAGTTAAGGAATGGTTGAGAAACCATCAAAATTTACGCAAGTCTGATACTCGAAACCAATAACTACAAAGGCCTAGGGGAAAAATACACATACCGTTGTAATCGGGCGAGTTTCTACTTCCACATGCAACAGGAATTTCTCGAGTTCGTCAATTCGTTCGCGAGATATGGGAGTTTGAAGTTGCGGAATGGTTGAGAAACCATCAAAATTTTCGCAATTCTGATGCTAGAAACCAATAACTGGAATGGCCTGGGGGAAAAGTACACACACCATTGTAATCGGGCGAGCTTCTGCTTTCTGATGCAATAGGAAATTCTCGAGTTCTGCAATCCGTTCGCGAGATATGGGTGTGTGAAGTTAAGGAATGGTTGAGAAACCATCAAAATTTTCGCAAGTCTGATACTCGAAACCAATAACTACAATGGCCTAGGGCAAAAATGCACATACCGTTGAAATCGGGCGAGTTTCTGCTTTCAGATGCAACCGGAATTTCTCGAGTTCGTCAATCCGTTCGCGAGATATGGGAGTTTGAAGTTAAGGAATGGTTGAGAAACCATCAAAACTTTCGCAAGTCTGATACTCGAAACCAACAACTACACAGGCCTCGGGGAAAAATACACATACCGTTGTAATCCGGCGACTTTCTACTTTCACATGCAACACGAATTTCTCGAGTTCGTCAATCCATTCGCGGGATATGGGAGTTTGAAGTTAAGGAATGGTTGAGAAACCATCAAAATTTTCGCAAGTCTGATACTCGAATCCAATAACTATTATGGCCTAGGGCAAAAATACACATACCGTTGTAATCGGGCGAGTTTCTGCTTTCAGTTGCAATAGGAAATTCTCGAGTTCGTCAATCCGTTCGCGAGATATGGAAGTTTGAAGTTAAGGAATGGTTGAGAGACCATCAAAATTATCGCAAGTCCGATACTCGAAACCAATGACTAGAATGGCCTAGGGGAAATGTACACATACCATTGTAATCGGGTGAGTTTCTACTTTCAGATGCAACAGGAATTTCTCGAGTTCGTCTATCCGTTCGCGATATATGGGAGTTTGAAGTTAAGGAATGCTTGAGAAACCAGCAAAATTTTCGCAAGTCTGATACTCGAATCCAATAACTATTATGGCCTAGGGCAAAAATACACATACCGTTGTAATCGGGCGAGTTTCTGCTTTCAGTTGCAATAGGAAATTCTCGAGTTCGTCAATCCGTTCGCGAGATATGGAAGTTTGAAGTTAAGGAATGGTTGAGAAACCATCAAAATTATCGCAAGTCCGATACTCGAAACCAATGACTAGAATGGCCTAGGGGAAATGTACACATACCATTGTAATCGGGTGAGTTTCTACTTTCAGATGCAACAGGAATTTCTCGAGTTCGTCAATCGGTTCGCGAGATATGGGAGTTTGAAGTTAAGGAATGGTTGAGAAACCATCAAAATTTTCGCAAGTCTGATACTCGAAACCAATAACTACAAAGGCCTAAGGGAAATACACATACCGTTGTAATCGGGCGAGTTTCTACTTTCGGATGCAACCGGAATTTCTCGAGTTCGTCAATCCGTTCGCGAGATATGGAAATTTGAAGTTAAGGCATGCTTGAGAAACCATCAAAATTTTCGCTGGTCTGATACTCGAAAACAACAACTGGAATGGCCTAGGGGAAAAGAACACATACCATTGTAATCGGGCGAGTTTCTGCTTTTAGATGCAATAGGAAATTCTCGAGTTCGTCAATGCGTTCGCGAGATATGGGAGTTTGAAGTTAAGGAATGCCTGAGAAACCATCAAAATTTTCGCTGGTCTAATACTCGAAACCAATAACTGGAATGGCCTAGGGGAAAAGTGCACACACCATTGTAATCTGGCGGGTTTCTACTTTCAGATGCAATAGGAATTTCTCGAGTTCGTCATTCCGTTCGCGAGATATGGGAGTTTGAAGTTAAGGAATGTTTGAGAAACCATCAAAATTTTCCTTGCATCTGATACTCGAAACCAATAACTGGAATGGCCTAGGAGAGAAGTACACACACCATTGTATTCGGGCGTGTTTCTACTTTCACATGCAACAGGAATTTCTCGAGTTCGTCAATGCGTTCGCGAGGTATGGGAGTTTGAAGTTAAGGAATGGCTGAGAAATCATCAAAATTTTCGCAAGTCTGATACTCGAATCCAATAACTACTATGGCCTAGGGCAAAAATACACATACCGTTGTAATCGGGCGAGTTTCTGCTTTCAGATGCAATAGGAAATTCTCGAGTTCGTCTATCCGTTCGGGAGATATGGAATTTTGAATTTAAGGAATGTTTGAGGCACGATCAAAATTTTCGCAAGTCTGATTCTCGAAACCAATAACTACAAAGGCCTAGCGGAAAAATACACATACCGTTGTAATCGGGCGAGTTTCTACTTTCACATGCAACAGGAATTTCTCGAGTTCGTCTATCCGTTCGCGATATATGGGAGTTTGAAGTTAAGGAATGCTTGAGAAACCAGCAAAATTTTCGCAAGTCTGATACTCGAATCCAATAACTATTATGGCCTAGGGGAAAATACACATACCGTTGTAATCGGGCGAGTTTCTGCTTTCAGTTGCAATAGGAAATTCTCGAGTTCGTCAATCCGTTCGCGAGATATGGAAGTTTGAAGTTAAGGAATGGTTGAGAAACCATCAAAATTATCGCAAGTCCGATACTCGAAACCAATGACTAGAATGGCCTAGGGGAAATGTACACATACCATTGTAATCGGGTGAGTTTCTACTTTCAGATGCAACAGGAATTTCTCGAGTTCGTCAATCGGTTCGCGAGATATGGGAGTTTGAAGTTAAGGAATGGTTGAGAAACCATCAAAATTTTCGCAAGTCTGATACTCGAAACCAATAACTACAAAGGCCTAGGGGAAATACACATACCTTTGTAATCGGGGGAGTTTCTACTTTCAGATGCAACAGGAATTTCTCGAGTTCGTCAATGCGTTCGCGAGGTATGGGAGTTTGAAGTTAAGGAATGCTTGAGAAACCATCAAAATTTTCGCAAGTCTGATACTCGAAACCAATAACTACAAAGGCATAGGGGAAGAATGCACATACCTTTGTAATCGGGCGAGTTTCTACTTTCTGGTGCAACAGGAATATTTCGAGTTCGTCAATCCGTTCGCGGGATATGGGAGTTTGAAGTTAAGGAATGCTTGAGATACCATCAAAATTATCGCAAGTCTGATACTCGAAACCAATAACTACAAAGGCCCTGGGGAAAAATACACGTACCGTTGTAATCGGGCGAGTTTATGCTTTCAGATGCAACAGGAATTTCTCGAGTTCGTCAATCCGTTCGCGAGATATGGGAGTTTGAAGTTATGGAATGCTTGAGAAACCATCAAAATTTTCGCAAGTCTGATACTCGAAACCAATAACTACAAAGGCATAGGGGAAGAATGCACATACCTTTGTAATCGGGCGAGTTTCCGCTCTCAGATGCAACAGGAATTTCTCGAGTTCGTCATTCCGTTCGCGAGACATGGGAGTTTGAAGTTACGGAATGGTTGAGAAACCATCAAAATTTTCGCAATTCTGATGCTAGAAACCAATAACTACAATGGCCTAGGGGAAAAATACACATACCGTTGTAATCGGGCTAGTTTCTGCTTTCAGATGCAACAAGAATTTCTCGAGTTCGTCGATCCGTTCGCGAGATATGGGAGTTAGAAGTTATGGAATGCTTGAGAAACCATCAAAATTTTCGCAAGTCTGATACGTGATACCAATAACTACAATGGCCTAGGGGAAAAATACTCATACCGTTGTAATCGGGCGAGTTTCTACTCTCAGATGCAACAGGAATTTCTCGAGTTCGTCAATCCGTTTGCGAGATATGGGAGTTTGAAGTTAAGGAATGGTTGAGAAACCATCAAAACTTTCGCAAGTCTGATACTCGAAACCAATAACTACACAGGCCTAGGGGAAAAATACACATAACGTTGTAATCGGGCGAGTTTCTACTTTCAGATGCAACAGGAATTTCACGCGTTCGTCAATCCGTTCGCGAGATATGGCAGTTTGAAGTTAAGGAATGGTTGAGAAACCATCAAAATTTTCGCAAGTCTGATACTCGAAACCAATAACTGGAATGGCCTAGGGGAAAAGTACACATACCGTTGTCATCGGGCGACTTTCTACTTTCACATGCAACAGGAATTTCTCGTGTTCGTCAATCCATTCACGGGATATGGGAGTTTGAAGTTAAGGAATGGATGAGAAACCATCAAAATTTTCCTTGTAACTGATACTCGAAACCAATAACTGGAATGGCCTAGGAGAAAAGTACACACACCATTGTATTCGGGCGTGTTTCTACTTTCACATGCAACAGGAATTTCTCGAGTTCGTCAATGCGTTCGCGAGGTATGGGAGTTTGAAGTTAAGGAATGGCTGAGAAATCATCAAAATTTTCGCAAGTCTGATACTCGAATCCAATAACTACTATGGCCTAGTGCAAAAATACACATACCGTTGTAATCGGGCGAGTTTCTGCTTTCAGATGCATCAGGAAATTCTCGAGTTCGTCAATCCGTTCGGGAGATATGGAATTTTGAAGTAAAGGAATGTTTGAGGCACGATCACAATTTTCGCAAGTCTGATTCTCGAAACCAATAACTACAAAGGCCTAGCGGAAAAATACACATACCGTTGTAATCGGGCGAGTTTCTACTTTCACATGCAACAGGAATTTCTCGAGTTCGTCTATCCGTTCGCGATATATGGGAGTTTGAAGTTAAGGAATGCTTGAGAAACCAGCAAAATTTTCGCAAGTCTGATACTCGAATCCAATAACTATTATGGCCTAGGGCAAAAATACACATACCGTTGTAATCGGGCGAGTTTCTGCTTTCAGTTGCAATAGGAAATTCTCGAGTTCGTCAATCCGTTCGCGAGATATGGAAGTTTGAAGTTAAGGAATGGTTGAGAAACCATCAAAATTATCGCAAGTCCGATACTCGAAACCAATGACTAGAATGGCCTAGGGGAAATGTACACATACCATTGTAATCGGGTGAGTTTCTACTTTCAGATGCAACAGGAATTTCTCGAGTTCGTCAATCGGTTCGCGTGATATGGGAGTTTGAAGTTAAGGAATGGTTGAGAAACCATCAAAATTTTCGCAAGTCTGATACTCGAAACCAATAACTACAAAGGCCTAAGGGAAATACACATACCGTTGTAATCGGGCGAGTTTCTACTTTCGGATGCAACCGGAATTTCTCGAGTTCGTCAATCCGTTCGCGAGATATGGGAGTTTGAAGTTAAGGAATGGTTGAGAAACCATCAAAACTTTCGCAAGTCTGATACTCGAAACCAACAACTACACAGGCCTCGGGGAAAAATACACATACCGTTGTAATCCGGCGACTTTCTACTTTCACATGCAACACGAATTTATCGAGTTCGTCAATCCATTCGCGGGATATGGGAGTTTGAAGTTAAGGAATGGTTGAGAAACCATCAAAATTTTCGCAAGTCTGATACTCGAATCCAATAACTATTATGGCCTAGGGCAAAAATACACATACCGTTGTAATCGGGCGAGTTTCTGCTTTCAGTTGCAATAGGAAATTCTCGAGTTCGTCAATCCGTTCGCGAGATATGGAAGTTTGAAGTTAAGGAATGGTTGAGAGACCATCAAAATTATCGCAAGTCCGATACTCGAAACCAATGACTAGAATGGCCTAGGGGAAATGTACACATACCATTGTAATCGGGTGAGTTTCTACTTTCAGATGCAACAGGAATTTCTCGAGTTCGTCTATCCGTTCGCGATATATGGGAGTTTGAAGTTAAGGAATGCTTGAGAAACCAGCAAAATTTTCGCAAGTCTGATACTCGAATCCAATAACTATTATGGCCTAGGGCAAAAATACACATACCGTTGTAATCGGGCGAGTTTCTGCTTTCAGTTGCAATAGGAAATTCTCGAGTTCGTCAATCCGTTCGCGAGATATGGAAGTTTGAAGTTAAGGAATGGTTGAGAAACCATCAAAATTATCGCAAGTCCGATACTCGAAACCAATGACTAGAATGGCCTAGGGGAAATGTACACATACCATTGTAATCGGGTGAGTTTCTACTTTCAGATGCAACAGGAATTTCTCGAGTTCGTCAATCGGTTCGCGAGATATGGGAGTTTGAAGTTAAGGAATGGTTGAGAAACCATCAAAATTTTCGCAAGTCTGATACTCGAAACCAATAACTACAAAGGCCTAAGGGAAATACACATACCGTTGTAATCGGGCGAGTTTCTACTTTCGGATGCAACCGGAATTTCTCGAGTTCGTCAATCCGTTCGCGAGATATGGAAATTTGAAGTTAAGGCATGCTTGAGAAACCATCAAAATTTTCGCTGGTCTGATACTCGAAAACAACAACTGGAATGGCCTAGGGGAAAAGAACACATACCATTGTAATCGGGCGAGTTTCTGCTTTTAGATGCAATAGGAAATTCTCGAGTTCGTCAATGCGTTCGCGAGATATGGGAGTTTGAAGTTAAGGAATGCCTGAGAAACCATCAAAATTTTCGCTGGTCTAATACTCGAAACCAATAACTGGAATGGCCTAGGGGAAAAGTGCACACACCATTGTAATCTGGCGGGTTTCTACTTTCAGATGCAATAGGAATTTCTCGAGTTCGTCATTCCGTTCGCGAGATATGGGAGTTTGAAGTTAAGGAATGTTTGAGAAACCATCAAAATTTTCCTTGCATCTGATACTCGAAACCAATAACTGGAATGGCCTAGGAGAGAAGTACACACACCATTGTATTCGGGCGTGTTTCTACTTTCACATGCAACAGGAATTTCTCGAGTTCGTCAATGCGTTCGCGAGGGATGGGAGTTTGAAGTTAAGGAATGGCTGAGAAATCATCAAAATTTTCGCAAGTCTGATACTCGAATCCAATAACTACTATGGCCTAGGGCAAAAATACACATACCGTTGTAATCGGGCGAGTTTCTGCTTTCAGATGCAATAGGAAATTCTCGAGTTCGTCAATCCGTTCGGGAGATATGGAATTTTGAATTTAAGGAATGTTTGAGGCACGATCAAAATTTTCGCAAGTCTGATTCTCGAAACCAATAACTACAAAGGCCTAGCGGAAAAATACACATACCGTTGTAATCGGGCGAGTTTCTACTTTCACATGCAACAGGAATTTCTCGAGTTCGTCTATCCGTTCGCGATATATGGGAGTTTGAAGTTAAGGAATGCTTGAGAAACCAGCAAAATTTTCGCAAGTCTGATACTCGAATCCAATAACTATTATGGCCTAGGGGAAAATACACATACCGTTGTAATCGGGCGAGTTTCTGCTTTCAGTTGCAATAGGAAATTCTCGAGTTCGTCAATCCGTTCGCGAGATATGGAAGTTTGAAGTTAAGGAATGGTTGAGAAACCATCAAAATTATCGCAAGTCCGATACTCGAAACCAATGACTAGAATGGCCTCGGGGAAATGTACACATACCATTGTAATCGGGTGAGTTTCTACTTTCAGATGCAACAGGAATTTCTCGAGTTCGTCAATCGGTTCGCGAGATATGGGAGTTTGAAGTTAAGGAATGGTTGAGAAACCATCAAAATTTTCGCAAGTCTGATACTCGAAACCAATAACTACAAAGGCCTAGGGGAAATACACATACCTTTGTAATCGGGGGAGTTTCTACTTTCAGATGCAACAGGAATTTCTCGAGTTCGTCAATGCGTTCGCGAGGTATGGGAGTTTGAAGTTAAGGAATGCTTGAGAAACCATCAAAATTTTCGCAAGTCTGATACTCGAAACCAATAACTACAAAGGCATAGGGGAAGAATGCACATACCTTTGTAATCGGGCGAGTTTCTACTTTCTGGTGCAACAGGAATTTTTCGAGTTCGTCAATCCGTTCGCGGGATATGGGAGTTTGAAGTTAAGGAATGCTTGAGATACCATCAAAATTATCGCAAGTCTGATACTCGAAACCAATAACTACAAAGGCCTTGGGGAAAAATACACGTACCGTTGTAATCGGGCGAGTTTATGCTTTCAGATGCAACAGGAATTTCTCGAGTTCGTCAATCCGTTCGCGAGATATGGGAGTTTGAAGTTATGGAATGCTTGAGAAACCATCAAAATTTTCGCAAGTCTGATACTCGAAACCAATAACTACAAAGGCATAGGGGAAGAATGCACATACCTTTGTAATCGGGCGAGTTTCCGCTCTCAGATGCAACAGGAATTTCTCGAGTTCGTCATTCCGTTCGCGAGATATGGGAGTTTGAAGTTACGGAATGGTTGAGAAACCATCAAAATTTTCGCAATTCTGATGCTAGAAACCAATAACTACAATGGCCTAGGGGAAAAATACACATACCGTTGTAATCGGGCTAGTTTCTGCTTTCAGATGCAACAAGAATTTCTCGAGTTCGTCGATCCGTTCGCGAGATATGGGAGTTAGAAGTTATGGAATGCTTGAGAAACCATCAAAATTGTCGCAAGTCTGATACGCGATACCAATAACTACAATGGCCTAGGGGAAAAATACTCATACCGTTGTAATCGGGCGAGTTTCTACTCTCAGATGCAACAGGAATTTCTCGAGTTCGTCAATCCGTTTGCGAGATATGGGAGTTTGAAGTTAAGGAATGGTTGAGAAACCATCAAAACTTTCGCAAGTCTGATACTCGAAACCAATAACTACACAGGCCTAGGGGAAAAATACACATAACGTTGTAATCGGGCGAGTTTCTACTTTCAGATGCAACAGGAATTTCACGCGTTCGTCAATCCGTTCGCGAGATATGGCAGTTTGAAGTTAAGGAATGGTTGAGAAACCATCAAAATTTTCGCAAGTCTGATACTCGAAACCAATAACTGGAATGGCCTAGGGGAAAAGTACACATACCGTTGTAATCGGGCGACTTTCTACTTTCACATGCAACAGGAATTTCTCGTGTTCGTCAATCCATTCACGGGATATGGGAGTTTGAAGTTAAGGAATGGATGAGAAACCATCAAAATTTTCCTTGTAACTGATACTCGAAACCAATAACTGGAATGGCCTAGGAGAAAAGTACACACACCATTGTATTCGGGCGTGTTTCTACTTTCACATGCAACAGGAATTTCTCGAGTTCGTCAATGCGTTCGCGAGGTATGGGAGTTTGAAGTTAAGGAATGGCTGAGAAATCATCAAAATTTTCGCAAGTCTGATACTCGAATCCAATAACTACTATGGCCTAGTGCAAAAATACACATACCGTTGTAATCGGGCGAGTTTCTGCTTTCAGATGCATCAGGAAATTCTCGAGTTCGTCAATCCGTTCGGGAGATATGGAATTTTGAAGTAAAGGAATGTTTGAGGCACGATCAAAATTTTCGCAAGTCTGATTCTCGAAACCAATAACTACAAAGGCCTAGCGGAAAAATACACATACCGTTGTAATCGGGCGAGTTTCTACTTTCACATGCAACAGGAATTTCTCGAGTTCGTCTATCCGTTCGCGATATATGGGAGTTTGAAGTTAAGGAATGCTTGAGAAACCAGCAAAATTTTCGCAAGTCTGATACTCGAATCCAATAACTATTATGGCCTAGGGCAAAAATACACATACCGTTGTAATCGGGCGAGTTTCTGCTTTCAGTTGCAATAGGAAATTCTCGAGTTCGTCAATCCGTTCGCGAGATATGGAAGTTTGAAGTTAAGGAATGGTTGAGAAACCATCAAAATTATCGCAAGTCCGATACTCGAAACCAATGACTAGAATGGCCTAGGGGAAATGTACACATACCATTGTAATCGGGTGAGTTTCTACTTTCAGATGCAACAGGAATTTCTCGAGTTCGTCAATCGGTTCGCGTGATATGGGAGTTTGAAGTTAAGGAATGGTTGAGAAACCATCAAAATTTTCGCAAGTCTGATACTCGAAACCAATAACTACAAAGGCCTAAGGGAAATACACATACCGTTGTAATCGGGCGAGTTTCTACTTTCGGATGCAACCGGAATTTCTCGAGTTCGTCAATCCGTTCGCGAGATATGGGAGTTTGAAGTTAAGGAATGGTTGAGAAACCATCAAAACTTTCGCAAGTCTGATACTCGAAACCAACAACTACACAGGCCTCGGGGAAAAATACACATACCGTTGTAATCCGGCGACTTTCTACTTTCACATGCAACACGAATTTCTCGAGTTCGTCAATCCATTCGCGGGATATGGGAGTTTGAAGTTAAGGAATGGTTGAGAAACCATCAAAATTTTCGCAAGTCTGATACTCGAATCCAATAACTATTATGGCCTAGGGCAAAAATACACATACCGTTGTAATCGGGCGAGTTTCTGCTTTCAGTTGCAATAGGAAATTCTCGAGTTCGTCAATCCGTTCGCGAGATATGGAAGTTTGAAGTTAAGGAATGGTTGAGAGACCATCAAAATTATCGCAAGTCCGATACTCGAAACCAATGACTAGAATGGCCTAGGGGAAATGTACACATACCATTGTAATCGGGTGAGTTTCTACTTTCAGATGCAACAGGAATTTCTCGAGTTCGTCTATCCGTTCGCGATATATGGGAGTTTGAAGTTAAGGAATGCTTGAGAAACCAGCAAAATTTTCGCAAGTCTGATACTCGAATCCAATAACTATTATGGCCTAGGGCAAAAATACACATACCGTTGTAATCGGGCGAGTTTCTGCTTTCAGTTGCAATAGGAAATTCTCAAGTTCGTCAATCCGTTCGCGAGATATGGAAGTTTGAAGTTAAGGAATGGTTGAGAAACCATCAAAATTATCGCAAGTCCGATACTCGAAACCAATGACTAGAATGGCCTAGGGGAAATGTACACATACCATTGTAATCGGGTGAGTTTCTACTTTCAGATGCAACAGGAATTTCTCGAGTTCGTCAATCGGTTCGCGAGATATGGGAGTTTGAAGTTAAGGAATAGTTGAGAAACCATCAAAATTTTCGCAAGTCTGATACTCGAAACCAATAACTACAAAGGCCTAAGGGAAATACACATACCGTTGTAATCGGGCGAGTTTCTACTTTCGGATGCAACCGGAATTTCTCGAGTTCGTCAATCCGTTCGCGAGATATGGAAATTTGAAGTTAAGGCATGCTTGAGAAACCATCAAAATTTTCGCTGGTCTGATACTCGAAAACAACAACTGGAATGGCCTAGGGGAAAAGAACACATACCATTGTAATCGGGCGAGTTTCTGCTTTTAGATGCAATAGGAAATTCTCGAGTTCGTCAATGCGTTCGCGAGATATGGGAGTTTGAAGTTAAGGAATGCCTGAGAAACCATCAAAATTTTCGCTGGTCTAATACTCGAAACCAATAACTGGAATGGCCTAGGGGAAAAGTGCACACACCATTGTAATCTGGCGGGTTTCTACTTTCAGATGCAATAGGAATTTCTCGAGTTCGTCATTCCGTTCGCGAGATATGGGAGTTTGAAGTTAAGGAATGGTTGAGAAACCATCAAAATTTTCGCAATTCTGATGCTAGAAACCAATAACTACAATGCCCTAGGGGAAAAATACACATACCGTTGAAATCGGGCGAGTTTCTGCTTTCAGATGCAATAGGAAATTCTCGAGTTCGTCAATCCGTTCGCGAGATATGGGAGTTTGAAGTTAAGGAATGCTTGGGAAACCATCAAAATTTTCGCAATTCTGATGCTAGAAACCAATAACTACAATGGCCTAGGGGAAAAATACACATACCGTTGTAATCGGGCAAGTTTCTGCTTTCAGATGCAACAGGAATTTCTCGAGTTCGTCAATGCGTTCGCGAGGTATGGGAGTTTGAAGTTAAGGAATGGCTGAGAAATCATCAAAATTTTCGCAAGTCTGATACTCGAATCCAATAACTACTATGGCCTAGGGCAAAAATACACATACCGTTGTAATCGGGCGAGTTTCTGCTTTCAGATGCAATAGGAAATTCTCGAGTTCGTCAATCCGTTCGGGAGATATGGAATTTTGAATTTAAGGAATGTTTGAGGCACGATCAAAATTTTCGCAAGTCTGATTCTCGAAACCAATAACTACAAAGGCCTAGCGGAAAAATACACATACCGTTGTAATCGGGCGAGTTTCTACTTTCACATGCAACAGGAATTTCTCGAGTTCGTCTATCCGTTCGCGATATATGGGAGTTTGAAGTTAAGGAATGCTTGAGAAACCAGCAAAATTTTCGCAAGTCTGATACTCGAATCCAATAACTATTATGGCCTAGGGGAAAATACACATACCGTTGTAATCGGGCGAGTTTCTGCTTTCAGTTGCAATAGGAAATTCTCGAGTTCGTCAATCCGTTCGCGAGATATGGAAGTTTGAAGTTAAGGAATGGTTGAGAAACCATCAAAATTATCGCAAGTCCGATACTCGAAACCAATGACTAGAATGGCCTAGGGGAAATGTACACATACCATTGTAATCGGGTGAGTTTCTACTTTCAGATGCAACAGGAATTTCTCGAGTTCGTCAATCGGTTCGCGAGATATGGGAGTTTGAAGTTAAGGAATGGTTGAGAAACCATCAAAATTTTCGCAAGTCTGATACTCGAAACCAATAACTACAAAGGCCTAGGGGAAATACACATACCTTTGTAATCGGGGGAGTTTCTACTTTCAGATGCAACAGGAATTTCTCGAGTTCGTCAATGCGTTCGCGAGGTATGGGAGTTTGAAGTTAAGGAATGCTTGAGAAACCATCAAAATTTTCGCAAGTCTGATACTCGAAACCAATAACTACAAAGGCATAGGGGAAGAATGCACATACCTTTGTAATCGGGCGAGTTTCTACTTTCTGGTGCAACAGGAATTTTTCGAGTTCGTCAATCCGTTCGCGGGATATGGGAGTTTGAAGTTAAGGAATGCTTGAGATACCATCAAAATTATCGCAAGTCTGATACTCGAAACCAATAACTACAAAGGCCTTGGGGAAAAATACACGTACCGTTGTAATCGGGCGAGTTTATGCTTTCAGATGCAACAGGAATTTCTCGAGTTCGTCAATCCGTTCGCGAGATATGGGAGTTTGAAGTTATGGAATGCTTGAGAAACCATCAAAATTTTCGCAAGTCTGATACTCGAAACCAATAACTACAAAGGCATAGGGGAAGAATGCACATACCTTTGTAATCGGGCGAGTTTCCGCTCTCAGATGCAACAGGAATTTCTCGAGTTCGTCATTCCGTTCGCGAGATATGGGAGTTTGAAGTTACGGAATGGTTGAGAAACCATCAAAATTTTCGCAATTCTGATGCTAGAAACCAATAACTACAATGGCCTAGGGGAAAAATACACATACCGTTGTAATCGGGCTAGTTTCTGCTTTCAGATGCAACAAGAATTTCTCGAGTTCGTCGATCCGTTCGCGAGATATGGGAGTTAGAAGTTATGGAATGCTTGAGAAACCATCAAAATTTTCGCAAGTCTGATACGCGATACCAATAACTACAATGGCCTAGGGGAAAAATACTCATACCGTTGTAATCGGGCGAGTTTCTACTCTCAGATGCAACAGGAATTTCTCGAGTTCGTCAATCCGTTTGCGAGATATGGGAGTTTGAAGTTAAGGAATGGTTGAGAAACCATCAAAACTTTCGCAAGTCTGATACTCGAAACCAATAACTACACAGGCCTAGGGGAAAAATACACATAACGTTGTAATCGGGCGAGTTTCTACTTTCAGATGCAACAGGAATTTCTCGTGTTCGTCAATCCATTCACGGGATATGGGAGTTTGAAGTTAAGGAATGGATGAGAAACCATCAAAATTTTCCTTGTAACTGATACTCGAAACCAATAACTGGAATGGCCTAGGAGAAAAGTACACACACCATTGTATTCGGGCGTGTTTCTACTTTCACATGCAACAGGAATTTCTCGAGTTCGTCAATGCGTTCGCGAGGTATGGGAGTTTGAAGTTAAGGAATGGCTGAGAAATCATCAAAATTTTCGCAAGTCTGATACTCGAATCCAATAACTACTATGGCCTAGTGCAAAAATACACATACCGTTGTAATCGGGCGAGTTTCTGCTTTCAGATGCATCAGGAAATTCTCGAGTTCGTCAATCCGTTCGGGAGATATGGAATTTTGAAGTAAAGGAATGTTTGAGGCACGATCAAAATTTTCGCAAGTCTGATTCTCGAAACCAATAACTACAAAGGCCTAGCGGAAAAATACACATACCGTTGTAATCGGGCGAGTTTCTACTTTCACATGCAACAGGAATTTCTCGAGTTCGTCTATCCGTTCGCGATATATGGGAGTTTGAAGTTAAGGAATGCTTGAGAAACCAGCAAAATTTTCGCAAGTCTGATACTCGAATCCAATAACTATTATGGCCTAGGGCAAAAATACACATACCGTTGTAATCGGGCGAGTTTCTGCTTTCAGTTGCAATAGGAAATTCTGGAGTTCGTCAATGCGTTCGCGAGATATGGAAGTTTGAAGTTAAGGAATGGTTGAGAAACCATCAAAATTATCGCAAGTCCGATACTCGAAACCAATGACTAGAATGGCCTAGGGGAAATGTACACATACCATTGTAATCGGGTGAGTTTCTACTTTCAGATGCAACAGGAATTTCTCGAGTTCGTCAATCGGTTCGCGTGATATGGGAGTTTGAAGTTAAGGAATGGTTGAGAAACCATCAAAATTTTCGCAAGTCTGATACTCGAAACCAATAACTACAAAGGCCTAAGGGAAATACACATACCGTTGTAATCGGGCGAGTTTCTACTTTCGGATGCAACCGGAATTTCTCGAGTTCGTCAATCCGTTCGCGAGATATGGGAGTTTGAAGTTAAGGAATGGTTGAGAAACCATCAAAACTTTCGCAAGTCTGATACTCGAAACCAACAACTACACAGGCCTCGGGGAAAAATACACATACCGTTGTAATCCGGCGACTTTCTACTTTCACATGCAACACGAATTTCTCGAGTTCGTCAATCCATTCGCGGGATATGGGAGTTTGAAGTTAAGGAATGGTTGAGAAACCATCAAAATTTTCGCAAGTCTGATACTCGAATCCAATAACTATTATGGCCTAGGGCAAAAATACACATACCGTTGTAATCGGGCGAGTTTCTGCTTTCAGTTGCAATAGGAAATTCTCGAGTTCGTCAATCCGTTCGCGAGATATGGAAGTTTGAAGTTAAGGAATGGTTGAGAGACCATCAAAATTATCGCAAGTCCGATACTCGAAACCAATGACTAGAATGGCCTAGGGGAAATGTACACATACCATTGTAATCGGGTGAGTTTCTACTTTCAGATGCAACAGGAATTTCTCGAGTTCGTCTATCCGTTCGCGATATATGGGAGTTTGAAGTTAAGGAATGCTTGAGAAACCAGCAAAATTTTCGCAAGTCTGATACTCGAATCCAATAACTATTATGGCCTAGGGCAAAAATACACATACCGTTGTAATCGGGCGAGTTTCTGCTTTCAGTTGCAATAGGAAATTCTCGAGTTCGTCAATCCGTTCGCGAGATATGGAAGTTTGAAGTTAAGGAATGGTTGAGAAACCATCAAAATTATCGCAAGTCCGATACTCGAAACCAATGACTAGAATGGCCTAGGGGAAATGTACACATACCATTGTAATCGGGTGAGTTTCTACTTTCAGATGCAACAGGAATTTCTCGAGTTCGTCAATCGGTTCGCGAGATATGGGAGTTTGAAGTTAAGGAATGGTTGAGAAACCATAAAAATTTTCGCAAGTCTGATACTCGAAACCAATAACTACAAAGGCCTAAGGGAAATACACATACCGTTGGAATCGGGCGAGTTTCTACTTTCGGATGCAACCGGAATTTCTCGAGTTCGTCAATCCGTTCGCGAGATATGGAAATTTGAAGTTAAGGCATGCTTGAGAAACCATCAAAATTTTCGCTGGTCTGATACTCGAAAACAACAACTGGAATGGCCTAGGGGAAAAGAACACATACCATTGTAATCGGGCGAGTTTCTGCTTTTAGATGCAATAGGAAATTCTCGAGTTCGTCAATGCGTTCGCGAGATATGGGAGTTTGAAGTTAAGGAATGCCTGAGAAACCATCAAAATTTTCGCTGGTCTAATACTCGAAACCAATAACTGGAATGGCCTAGGAGAGAAGTACACACACCATTGTATTCGGGCGTGTTTCTACTTTCACATGCAACAGGAATTTCTCGAGTTCGTCAATCCGTCCGCGAGATATGGGAGTCTGAAGTTAAGGAGTGGTTGAGAAACCATCAAAATTTTCGCAAGTCTGATACTCGAAACCAATAACTACAAAGGCCTAGGGGAAAAATACACATACCGTTGTAATCGGGCGAGTTTCTACTTTCAGATTCAACAGGAATTTCTCGCGTTCGTCAATCCGTTCGCGAGATATGGGAGTTTGAAGTTAAGGAATGGTTGAGAAACCATCAAAACTTTCGCAAGTCTGATACTCGAAACCAACAACTACACAGGCCTCGGGGAAAAATACACATACCGTTGTAATCGGGCGACTTTCTACTTTCACATGCAACAGGAATTTCTCGAGTTCGTCAATCCATTCGCGGGATATGGGAGTTTGAAGTTAAGGAATGGTTGAGAAACCATCAAAATTTTCGCAAGTCTGATACTCGAAACCGATAACTACAATGGCCTACGGGAAAAATACACATACCGATGTAATTGGGCGAGTTTCTACTTTCAGATGCAACAGGAATTTCTCGAGTTCGTCAATCCGTTCGCGAGATATGGGAGTTTGAAGTTAAGGAATGGTTGAGAAATCATCAAAATTTTCGCAAGTCTGATACTCGAATCCAATAACTACTATGGCCTAGGGCAAAAATACACATACCTTTGTAATCGGGCTAGCTTCAACTTTCAAATGCAACAGGAATTTCTCGAGTTCGTCAATCCGTTCGCGAGATATGGGAGTCTGAAGTTAAGGAGTGGTTGAGAAACCATCAAAATTTTCGCATGTCTGATACTCGAAACCAATAACTGGAATGGCCTAGGGGAAAAGTATACATACTGTTGTAATCGGGCGACTTTCTACTTTCACATGCAACAGGAATTTCTCGAGTTCGTCAATCCATTCGCGGGATATGGGAGTTTGAAGTTAAGGAGTGGTTGAGAAACCATCAAAATTTTCGCAAGTCTGATACTAGAAACCAATAACTACAAATGCCTAGGGGAAAAATACACATACCATTTGATCGGGCGAGATTCTACTTTCACATGCAACAGGAATTTCTCGAGTTCGTCAATCCGTTCGCGAGATATGGAAATTTGAAGTTAAGGCATGCTTGAGAAACCATCAAAATTTTCGCTGGTCTGATACTCGAAAACAACAACTGGAATGGCCTAGGGGAAAAGAACACATACCATTGTAATCGGGCGAGTTTCTGCCTTTAGATGCAATAGGAAATTCTCGAGTTCGTCAATGCGTTCGCGAGATATGGGAGTTTGAAGTTAAGGAATGCCTGAGATATCATCAAAATTTTCGCAAGTCTGATACTCGAAACCAACAACTGGAATGACCAAGGGGAAAAGTACACACACCGTTGTAATCGGGCGAGTTTCTGCTTTCAGATGCAATAGGAAATTCTCGAGTTCGTCAATCTGTTCGCGAGATATGGAAGTTTGAAGTTAAGGCATGCTTGAGAAACCATCAAAATTTTCGCTGGTCTAATACTCGAAACCAATAACTGGAATGGTCTAGGGGAAAAGTACACACACCATTGTAATCTGGCGGGTTTCTACTTTCAGATGCAATAGGAATTTCTCGAGTTCGTCATTCCGTTCGCGAGATATGGGAGTTTGAAGTTAAGGAATGTTTGAGAAACCATCAAAATTTTCCTTGCATCTGATACTCGAAACCAATAACTGGAATGGCCTAGGAGAGAAGTACACACACCATTGTATTCGGGCGTGTTTCTACTTTCACATGCAACAGGAATTTCTCGAGTTCGTCAATGCGTTCGCGAGGTATGGGAGTTTGAGGTTAAGGAATGGCTGAGAAATCATCAAAATTTTCGCAAGTCTGATACTCGAATCCAATAACTACTATGGCCTAGGGCAAAAATACACATACCGTTGTAATCGGGCGAGTTTCTGCTTTCAGATGCAATAGGAAATTCTCGAGTTCGTCAATCCGTTCGGGAGATATGGAATTTTGAAGTTAAGGAATGTTTGAGGCACGATCAAAATTTTCGCAAGTCTGATTCTCGAAACCAATAACTACAAAGGCCTAGCGGAAAAATACACATACCGTTGTAATCGGGCGAGTTTCTACTTTCACATGCAACAGGAATTTCTCGAGTTCGTCTATCCGTTCGCGAGATATGGAAGTTTGAAGTTAAGGAATGGTTGAGAAACCATCAAAATTATCGCAAGTCCGATACTCGAAACCAATGACTAGAATGGCCTAGGGGAAATGTACACATACCATTGTAATCGGGTGAGTTTCTACTTTCAGATACAACAGGAATTTCTCGAGTTCGTCAATCGGTTCGCGAGATATGGGAGTTTGAAGTTAAGGAATGGTTGAGAAACCATCAAAATTTTCGCAAGTCTGATACTCGAAACCAATAACTACAAAGGCCTAGGGGAAATACACATACCGTTGTAATCGGGCGACTTTCTACTTTCACATGCAACAGGAATTTCTCGAGTTCGTCAATCCATTCGCGGGATATGGGAGTTTGAAGTTAAGGAATGGTTGAGAAACCATCAAAATTTTCGCAAGTCTGATACTCGAAACCAATAACTACAATGGCCTACGGGAAAAATACACATACCGATGTAATTGGGCGAGTTTCTACTTTCAGATGCAACAGGAATTTCTCGAGTTCGTCAATCCGTTCGCGAGATATGGGAGTTTGAAGTTAAGGAATGGTTGAGAAATCATCAAAATTTTCGCAAGTCTGATACTCGAATCCAATAACTACTATGGCCTAGGGCAAAAATACACATACCTTTGTAATCGGGCTAGCTTCAACTTTCAAATGCAACAGGAATTTCTCGAGTTCGTCAATCCGTTCGCGAGATATGGGAGTCTGAAGTTAAGGAGTGGTTGAGAAACCATTAAAATTTTCGCAAGTCTGATACTCGAAACCAATAACTACAAAGGCCTAGGGGAAAAATACACATACCGTTGTAATCGGGCGAGTTTCTACTTTCAGATTCAACAGGAATTTCTCGCGTTCGTCAATCCGTTCGCGAGATATGGGAGTTTGAAGTTAAGGAATGGTTGAGAAACCATCAAAATTTTCGCATGTCTGATACTCGAAACCAATAACTGGAATGGCCTAGGGGAAAAGTATACATACTGTTGTAATCGGGCGACTTTCTACTTTCACATGCAACAGGAATTTCTCGAGTTCGTCAATCCATTCGCGGGATATGGGAGTTTGAAGTTAAGGAGTGGTTGAGAAACCATCAAAATTTTCGCAAGTCTGATACTCGAAACCAATAACTACAAAGGCCTAGGGGAAAAATACACATACCGTTGTAATCGGGCGAGTTTCTACTTTCAGATTCAACAGGAATTTCTCGAGTTCGTCAATCCATTCGCGGGATATGGGAGTTTGAAGTTAAGGAATGGTTGAGAAACCATCAAAATTTTCGCAAGTCTGATACTCGAAACCAATAACTACAATGGCCTACGAGAAAAATACACATACCGATGTAATTGGGCGAGTTTCTACTTTCAGATGCAACAGGAATTTCTCGAGTTCGTCAATCCGTTCGCGAGATATGGGAGTTTGAAGTTAAGGAATGGTTGAGAAATCATCAAAATTTTCGCAAGTCTGATACTCGAATCCAATAACTACTATGGCCTAGGGCAAAAATACACATACCTTTGTAATCGGGCTAGCTTCAACTTTCAAATGCAACAGGAATTTCTCGAGTTCGTGAATCCGTTCGCGAGATATGGGAGTCTGAAGTTAAGGAGTGGTTGAGAAACCATCAAAATTTTCGCAAGTCTGATACTCGAAACCAATAACTACAAAGGCCTAGGGGAAAAATACACATACCGTTGTAATCGGGCGAGTTTCTACTTCCAGATTCAACAGGAATTTCTCGCGTTCGTCAATCCGTTCGCGAGATATGGGAGTTTGAAGTTAAGGAATGGTTGAGAAACCATCAAAATTTTCGCATGTCTGATACTCGAAACCAATAACTGGAATGGCCTAGGGGAAAAGTATACATACTGTTGTAATCGGGCGACTTTCTACTTTCACATGCAACAGGAATTTCTCGAGTTCGTCAATCCATTCGCGGGATATGGGAGTTTGAAGTTAAGGAGTGGTTGAGAAACCATCAAAATTTTCGCAAGTCTGATACTCGAAACCAATAACTACAAATGCGTAGGGGAAAAATTCACATACCATTTGATCGGGCGAGATTCTACTTTCACATGCAACAGGAATTTCTCGAGTTCGTCAATCCGTTCGCGAGATATGGAAATTTGAAGTTAAGGCATGCTTGAGAAACCATCAAAATTTTCGCTGGTCTGATACTCGAAAAAAACAACTGGAATGGCCTAGGGGAAAAGAACACATACCATTGTAATCGGGCGAGTTTCTGCTTTCAGATGCAATAGGAAATTCTCGAGTTCGTCAATCCGTTCGCGAGATATGGAAGTTTGAAGTTAAGGCATGCTTGAGAAACCATCAAAATTTTCGCTGGTCTGATACTCGAAACCAATAACTACAAAGGCCTAGGGGAAAAATACACATACCGTTGTAATCGGGCGAGTTTCTACTTTCAGATTCAACAGGAATTTCTCGCGTTCGTCAATCCGTTCGCGAGATATGGGAGTTTGAAGTTAAGGAATGCCTGAGATATCATCAAAATTTTCGCAAGTCTGATACTCGAAACCAACAACTGGAATGACCAAGGGGAAAAGTACTTGTAATCGGGCGAGTTTCTGCTTTCAGATGCAATAGGAAATTCTCGAGTTCGTCAATCTGTTCGCGAGATATGGAAGTTTGAAGTTAAGGCATGCTTGAGAAACCATCAAAATTTTCGCTGGTCTAATACTCGAAACCAATAACTGGAATGGCCTAGGGGAAAAGTACACACACCATTGTAATCTGGCGGGTTTCTACTTTCAGATGCAATAGGAATTTCTCGAGTTCGTCATTCCGTTCGCGAGATATGGGAGTTTGAAGTTAAGGAATGTTTGAGAAACCATCAAAATTTTCCTTGCATCTGATACTCGAAACCAATAACTGGAATGGCCTAGGAGAAAAGTACACACACCATTGTATTCGGGCGTGTTTCTACTTTCACATGCAACAGGAATTTCTCGAGTTCGTCAATGCGTTCGCGAGGTATGGGAGTTTGAAGTTAAGGAATGGTTGAGAAACCATCAAAACTTTCGCAAGTCTGATACTCGAAACCAACAACTACACAGGCCTCGGGGAAAAATACACATACCGTTGTAATCGGGCGACTTTCTACTTTCACATGCAACAGGAATTTCTCGAGTTCGTCAATCCATTCGCGGGATATGGGAGTTTGAAGTTAAGGAATGGTTGAGAAACCATCAAAATTTTCGCAAGTCTGATACTCGAAACCAATAACTACAATGGCCTACGGGAAAAATACACATACCGATGTAATTCGGCGAGTTTCTACTTTCAGATGCAACAGGATTTCTCGAGTTCGTCAATCCGTTCGCGAGATATGGGAGTTTGAAGTTAAGGAATGGTTGAGAAATCATCAAAATTTTCGCAAGTCTGATACTCGAATCCAATAACTACTATGGCCTAGGGCAAAAATACACATACCGTTGTAATCGGGCGAGTTTCTACTTTCAGATTCAACAGGAATTTCTCGCGTTCGTCAATCCGTTCGCGAGATATGGGAGTTTGAAGTTAAGGAATGGTTGAGAAACCATCAAAATTTTCGCAAGTCTGATACTCGAAACCAATAACTACAAAGGCCTAGGGGAAATACACATACCGTTGTAATCGGGCGAGTTTCTACTTTCGGATGCAACCGGAATTTCTCGAGTTCGTCAATCCGTTCGCGAGATATGGGAGTTTGAAGTTAAGGAATGGTCGAGAAACCATCAACACTTTCTCAAGTCTGATACTCGAAACCAACAACTACACAGGCCTCGGGGAAAAATACACATACCGTTGTAATCGGGCGACTTTCTACTTTCACATGCAACAGGAATTTCTCGAGTTCGTCAATCCATTCGCGGGATATGGGAGTTTGAAGTTAAGGAATGGTTGAGAAACCATCAAAATTTTCGCAAGTCTGATACTCGAAACCAATAACTACAATGGCCTACGGGAAAAATACACATACCGATGTAATTGGGCGAGTTTCTACTTTCAGATGCAACAGGAATTTCTCGAGTTCGTCAATCCGTTCGCGAGATATGGGAGTTTGAAATTAAGGAATGGTTGAGAAATCATAAAAATTTTCGCAAGTCTGATACTCGAATCCAATAACTACTATGGCCTAGGGCAAAAATACACATACCTTTGTAATCGGGCTAGCTTCAACTTTCAAATGCAACAGGAATTTCTCGAGTTCGTCAATCCGTTCGCGAGATATGGGAGTCTGAAGTTAAGGAGTGGTTGGGAAACCATCAAAATTTTCGCAAGTCTGATACTCGAAACCAATAACTACAAAGGCCTAGGGGAAAAATACACATACCGTTGTAATCGGGCGAGTTTCTACTTTCAGATTCAACAGGAATTTCTCGCGTTCGTCAATCCGTTCGCGAGATATGGGAGTTTGAAGTTAAGGAATGGTTGAGAAACCATCAAAATTTTCGCATGTCTGATACTCGAAACCAATAACTGGAATGGCCTAGGGGAAAAGTATACATACTGTTGTAATCGGGCGACTTTCTACTTTCACATGCAACAGGAATTTCTCGAGTTCGTCAATCCATTCGCGGGATATGGGAGTTTGAAGTTAAGGAGTGGTTGAGAAACCATCAAAATTTTCGCAAGTCTGATACTCGAAACCAATAACTACAAATGCCTAGGGAAAAAATACACATACCATTTGATCGGGCGAGATTCTACTTTCACATGCAACAGGAATTTCTCGAGTTCGTCAATCCGTCCGCGAGATATGGAAATTTGAAGTTAAGGCATACTTGAGAAACCATCAAAATTTTCGCTGGTCTGATACTCGAAAAAAACAACTGGAATGGCCTAGGGGAAAAGAACACATACCATTGTAATCGGGCGAGTTTCTGCTTTCAGATGCAATAGGAAATTCTCGAGTTCGTCAATCCGTTCGCGAGATATGGAAGTTTGAAGTTAAGGCATGCTTGAGAAACCATCAAAATTTTCGCTGGTCTGATACTCGAAAACAACAACTGGAATGGCCTAGGGGAAAAGAACACATACCATTGTAATCGGGCGAGTTTCTGCTTTTAGATGCAATAGGAAATTCTCGAGTTCGTCAATGCGTTCGCGAGATATGGGAGTTTGAAGTTAAGGAATGCTTGAGTTACCATCAAAATTTTCGCTGGTCTAATACTCGAAACCAATAACTGGAATGGCCTAGGAGAAAAGTACACACACCATTGTATTCGGGCGTGTTTCTACTTTCACATGCAACAGGAATTTCTCGAGTTCGTCAATGCGTTCGCGAGGTATGGGAGTTTGAAGTTAAGGAATGGCTGAGAAATCATCAAAATTTTCGCAAGTCTGATACTCGAATCCAATAACTACTATGGCCTAGGGCAAAAATACACATACCGTTGTAATCGGGCGAGTTTCTGCTTTCAGATGCAATAGGAAATTCTCGAGTTCGTCAATCCGTTCGGGAGATATGGAATTTTGAAGTTAAGGAATGTTTGAGGCACGATCAAAATTTTCGCAAGTCTGATTCTCGAAACCAATAACTACAAAGGCCTAGCGGAAAATTACACATACCGTTGTAATCGGGCGAGTTTCTAATTTCACATGCAACAGGAATTTCTCAAGTTCGTCTATCCGTTCGCGAGATATGGGAGTTTGAAGTTAAGGAATGCTTGAGAAACCATCAAAATTTTCGCAAGTCTGATACTCGAATCCAATAACTATTATGGCCTAGGGCAAAAATACACATACCGTTGTAATCGGGCGAGTTTCTGCTTTCAGTTGCAATAGGAAATTCTCGAGTTCGTCAATCCGTTCGCGAGATATGGAAGTTTGAAGTTAAGGAATGGTTGAGAAACCATCAAAATTATCGCAAGTCCGATACTCGAAACCAATGACTAGAATGGCCTAGGGGAAATGTACACATACCATTGTAATCGGGTGAGTTTCTACTTTCAGATGCAACAGGAATTTCTCGAGTTCGTCAATCCGTTCGCGAGATATGGGAGTTTGAAGTTAAGGAATGGTTGAGAAACCATCAAAATTTACGCAAGTCTGATACTCGAAACCAATAACTACAAAGGCCTAGGGGAAATACACATACCGTTGTAATCGGGCGAGTTTCTACTTTCGGATGCAACCGGAATTTCTCGAGTTCGTCAATCCGTTCGCGAGATATGGGAGTTTGAAGTTAAGGAATGGTTGAGAAACCATCAAAATTTTCGCATGTCTGATACTCGAAACCAATAACTGGAATGGCCTAGGGGAAAAGTACACACACCATTATATTCGGGCGTGTTTCTACTTTCACATGCAACAGGAATTTCTCGAGTTCGTCAATGCGTTCGCGAGGTATGGGAGTTTGAAGTTAAGGAATGACTGAGAAATCATCAAAATTTTCGCAAGTCTGATACTCGAATCCAATAACTACTATGGCCTAGGGCAAAAATACACATACCGTTGTAATCGGGCGAGTTTCTGCTTTCAGATGCAATAGGAAATTCTCGAGTTCGTCAATCCGTTCGGGAGATATGGAATTTTGAAGTTAAGGAATGTTTGAGGCACGATCAAAATTTTCGCAAGTCTGATTCTCGAAACCAATAACTACAAAGGCCTAGCGGAAAAATACACATACCGTTGTAATCGGGCGAGTTTCTACTTTCACATGCAACAGGAATTTCTCGAGTTCGTCTATCCGTTCGCGAGATATGGGAGTTTGAAGTTAAGGAATGCTTGAGAAACCATCAAAATTTTCGCAAGTCTGATACTCGAATCCAATAACTATTATGGCCTAGGGCAAAAATACACATACCGTTGTAATCGGGCGAGTTTCTGCTTTCAGTTGCAATAGGAAATTCTCGAGTTCGTCAATCCGTTCGCGAGAAACGGAAGTTTGAAGTTAAGGAATGGTTGAGAAACCATCAAAATTATCGCAAGTCCGATACTCGAAACCAATGACTAGAATGGCCTAGGGGAAATGTACACATACCATTGTAATCGGGTGAGTTTCTACTTTCAGATGCAACAGGAATTTCTCGAGTTCGTCAATCCGTTCGCGAGATATGGGAGTTTGAAGTTAAGGAATGGTTGAGAAACCATCAAAATTTTCGCAAGTCTGATACTCGAAACCAATAACTACAAAGGCCTAGGGGAAATACACATACCGTTGTAATCGGGCGAGTTTCTACTTTCGGATGCAACCGGAATTTCTCGAGTTCGTCAATCCGTTCGCGAGATATGGGAGTTTGAAGTTAAGGAATGGTTGAGAAACCATCAAAACTTTCGCAAGTCTGATACTCGAAACCAACAACTACACAGGCCTCGGGGAAAAATACACATACCGTTGTAATCGGGCGTCTTTCTACTTTCACATGGAACAGGAATTTCTCGAGTTCGTCAATCCATTCGCGGGATATGGGAGTTTGAAGTTAAGGAATGGTTGAGAAACCATCAAAATTTTCGCAAGTCTGACACTCGAAACCAATAACTTCAATGGCCTAGGGGAAAAATACACATACCGTTGTAATCGGGCGAGTTTCTACTTTCAGATGCAACAGGAATTTCTCGAGTTCGTCCATCCGTTCGCGAGATATGGGTGTTTGAAGTTAAGGAATGGTTGAGAAATCATCAAAATTTTCGCAAGTCTGATACTCGAATCCAATAACTACTATGGCCTAGGGCAAAAATAAACATACCTTTGTAATCGGGCTAGTTTCTACTTTCAAATTCAACAGGAATTTCTCGCGTTCGTCAATCCGTTAGCGAGATATGGGAGTTTGAAATTAAGGAATGGTTGAGAAACCATCAAAATTTTCGCATGTCTGATACTCGAAACCAATAACTGGAATGGCCTAGGGGAAAAGTATACATACTGTTGTAATCGGGCGACTTTCTACTTTCACATGCAACAGGAATTTCTCGAGTTCGTCAATCCATTCGCGGGATATGGGAGTTTGAAGTTAAGGAGTGGTTGAGAAACCATCAAAATTTTCGCAAGTCTGATACTCGAAACCAATAACTACAAATGCCTAGGGAAAAAATACACATACCATTTGATCGGGCGAGATTCTACTTTCACATGCAACAGGAATTTCTCGAGTTCGTCAATCCGTTCGCGAGATATGGAAATTTGAAGTTAAGGCATGCTTGAGAAACCATCAAAATTTTCGCAGGTCTGATACTCGAAACCAACAACTGGAATGGCCTAGGGGAAAAGTACACACACCGTTGTAATCGGGCGAGTTTCTGCTTTCAGATGCAATAGGAAATTCTCGAGTTCGTCAATCCGTTCGCGAGATATGGAAGTTTGAAGTTAAGGCATGCATGAGAAATCATCAAAATTTTCGCTGGTCTGATACTCGATACCAACAACAGGAATGGCCTAGGGGAAAAATACACGTACCATTGTAATCGGGCGAGTTTCTACATTCAGATACAACAGGAATTTCACGAGTTCGTCAATGCGTTCGCGAGATATGGGAGTTTGAAGTTAAGGAATGTTTGAGAAACCATCAAAATTTTCGCAAGCCTGATACGCGAAACCAATAACTACTATGGCCTAGGGCAAAAATACACATACCGTTGTAATCGGGCGAGTCTCTACTTTCAGATGCAACAGGAATTTCTCGAGTACGTCAATCCGTTCGCGAGATATGGGAGTTTGAATTTAAGGAAAGGTTGAGAAACCATCAAAATTTTCGCAAGTCTGTAACTCGAAACCAACAACTACAAAGGCCTAGGGGAAAAATACACATACCTTTGTAATGGGGCGAGTTTCTACTTTCAGATGCAAGAGGAATTTCTCGAGTTCGTCATTCCGTTCGCGAGATATGGGAGTTTGAAGTTAAGGAATGGATGAGAAACCATCAAAATTTTCGCAAGCCTGATACGCGAAACCAATAACTACTATGGCCTAGGGCAAAAATACACATAGCGTTGTAATCGGGCGAGTTTCTGCTTTCAGTTGCAATAGGAAATTCTCGAGTTCGCCAATCCGTTCGCGAGATATGGAAGTTTGAAGTTAAGGAATGCTTGAGAAACCATCAAAATTTTCGCTGGTCTAATACTCGAAACCAATAACAACAATGGCCTAGGGGAAAAATACACATACCGTTGTAATCGGGCGAGTCTCTACTTTCAGATGCAACAGGAATTTCACGAGTTCGTCAATGCGTTCGCGAGATATGGGAGTTTGAAGTTAAGGAATGGTTGAGAAACCATCAAAATATTCGCAAGTCTGATACGCGAAACCAATAACTACTATGGCCTAGGGCAAAAATACACATACCGTTGTAATCGGGCGAGTTTCTGCTTTCAGTTGCAATAGGAAATTCTCGAGTTCGCCAATCCGTTCGCGAGATATGGAAGTTTGAAGTTAAGGAATGCTTGAGAAACCATCAAAATTTTCGCTGGTCTGATACTCGAAAACAACAACTGGAATGGCCTAGTGGAAAAGAAAACACACCGCTGTAATCGGGCGAGTTTCTGCTTTTAGATACAATAGAAAATTCTCGAGTTCGTCAATCCGTTCGCGAGATATGGGAGTTGGAAGTTAAGGAATGGTTGAGAAACCATCAAAATTTTCCTTGGGTCTGATACTCGAAACCAATAACTGGAATGGCCTAGGAGAAATTGTACACACACCGTTGTATTCGGGCGTGTTTCTACTTTCAGACGCAACAGGAATTTCTCGAGTTCGTCAATCCGTTCGCGTGATATGGGAGTTTGAAGTTAAGGAATGGTTGAGAAACCATCAAAATTTTCGCTGGTCTAATACTCGAAACCAATAACAACAATGGCCTAGGGGAAAAATACACATACCGTTGTAATCGGGCGAGTCTCTACTTTCAGATGCAACAGGAATTTCTCGAGTACGTCAATCCGTTCGCGAAATATGGGAGTTTGAATTTAAGGAAAGGTTGAGAAACCCACAAAATTTTCGCAAGTCTGATACTCGAAACCAATAACTACAAAGGCCAAGGGGAAAAATACACATACCGTTGAAATCGGGCGAGTTTCTACTTCAACATGCAATAGGAATTTCTCGAGTTCGTCATTCCGTTCGCGAGATATGGGAGTTTGAAGTTAAGGAATGGTTGAGAAACCATCAAAATTTTCCTTGGGTCTGATACTCGAAACCAATAACTGGAGTGGCCTAGGAGAAATTGTACACACACCATTGTATTCGGGCGTGTTTCTACTTTCAGATGCAACAGGAATTTCTCGAGTTCGTCAATCCGTTCGCGAGATATGTGAGTTTGAATTTAAGGAATGGTTGAGAAACCATCAAAATTTTCCTTGGGTCTGATACTCGAAACCAATAACTGGAATGGCCTAGGAGAAATTGTACACACACCATTGTATTCGGGCGTGTTTCTACTTTCAGATGCAACAGGAATTTCTCGAGTTCGTCAATCCGTTCGCGAGATATGTGAGTTTGAATTTAAGGAATGGTTGAGAAACCATCAAAATTTTCCTTGTGTCTGATACTCGAAACTAATAACTGGAATGGCCTAGGAGAAATGTACACACACCATTGTAATCGGGCGAGTTTCTACTTTCAGATTCAACAGGAATTTCACGAGTTCGTCAATGCGTTCGCGAGATATGGGAGTTTGAAGTTAAGGAATGGTTGAGAAACCATCAAAATATTCGCAAGTCTGATACGCGAAACCAATAAATACTATGGCCTAGGGCAAAAATACACATACCGTTGTAATCGGGCGAGTTTCTGCTGTCAGTTGCAATAGGAAATTCTCGAGTTCGCCAATCCGTTCGCGAGATATGGAAGTTTGAAGTTAAGGAATGCTTGAGAAACCATCAAAATTTTCGCTGGTCTAATACTCGAAACCAATAACAACAATGGCCTAGGGGAAAAATACACATACCGTTGTAATCGGGCGAGTCTCTACTTTCAGATGCAACAGGAATTTCACGAGTTCGTCAATGCGTTCGCGAGATATGGGAGTTTGAAGTTAAGGAATGGTTGAGAAACCATCAAAATATTCGCAAGTCTGATACGCGAAACCAATAACTACTATGGCCTAGGGCAAAAATACACATACCGTTGTAATCGGGCGAGTTTCTGCTTTCAGTTGCAATAGGAAATTCTCGAGTTCGCCAATCCGTTCGCGAGATATGGAAGTTTGAAGTTAAGGAATGCTTGAGAAACCATCAAAATTTTCGCTGGTCTGATACTCGAAAACAACAACTGGAATGGCCTAGTGGAAAAGAAAACACACCGCTGTAATCGGGCGAGTTTCTGCTTTTAGATGCAATAGAAAATTCTCGAGTTCGTCAATCCGTTCGCGAGATATGGGAGTTGGAAGTTAAGGAATGGTTGAGAAACCATCAAAATTTTCCTTGGGTCTGATACTCGAAACCAATAACTGGAATGGCCTAGGAGAAATTGTACACACACCGTTGTATTCGGGCGTGTTTCTACTTTCAGACGCAACAGGAATTTCTCGAGTTCGTCAATCCGTTCGCGAGATATGGGAGTTTGAAGTTAAGGAATGGTTGAGAAACCATCAAAATTTTCGCTGGTCTAATACTCGAAACCAATAACAACAATGGCCTAGGGGAAAAATACACATACCGTTGTAATCGGGCGAGTCTCTACTTTCAGATGCAACAGGAATTTCTCGAGTACGTCAATCCGTTCGCGAAATATGGGAGTTTGAATTTAAGGAAAGGTTGAGAAACCCACAAAATTTTCGCAAGTCTGATACTCGAAACCAATAACTACAAAGGCCAAGGGGAAAAATACATATACCGTTGAAATCGGGCGAGTTTCTACTTCAACATGCAATAGGAATTTCTCGAGTTCGTCATTCCGTTCGCGAGATATGGGAGTTTGAAGTTAAGGAATGGTTGAGAAACCATCAAAATTTTCCTTGGGTCTGATACTCGAAACCAATAACTGGAATGGCCTAGGAGAAATTGTACACACACCATTGTATTCGGGCGTGTTTCTACTTTCAGATGCAACAGGAATTTCTCGAGTTCGTCAATCCGTTCGCGAGATATGTGAGTTTGAATTTAAGGAATGGTTGAGAAACCATCAAAATTTTCCTTGTGTCTGATACTCGAAACCAATAACTGGAATGGCCTAGGAGAAAAGTACACACACCATTGTATTCGGGCGTGTTTCTACTTTCAGATGCAACAGGAATTCCTCGAGTTCGTCAATCCGTTCGGGAGATATGGGAGTTTGAAGGTAAGGAATGATTGAGAAACCATCAAAATTTTCCTTGTGTCTGATACTCGAAACTAATAACTGGAATGGCCTAGGAGAAATGTACACACACCATTGTAATCGGGCGAGTTTCTACTTTCAGATTCAACAGGAATTTCACGAGTTCGTCAATGCGTTCGCGAGATATGGGAGTTTGAAGTTAAGGAATGGTTGTGAAACCATCAAAATATTCGCAAGTCTGATACGCGAAACCAATAAATACTATGGCCTAGGGCAAAAATACACATACCGTTGTAATCGGGCGAGTTTCTGCTTTCAGTTGCAATAGGAAATTCTCGAGTTCGCCAATCCGTTCGCGAGATATGGAAGTTTGAAGTTAAGGAATGCTTGAGAAACCATCAAAATTTTCGCATGTCTGATACTCGAAAACAACAACTGGAATGGCCTAGGGGAAAAGAAAACACACCGTTGTAATCGGGCGAGTTTCTGCTTTTAGATGCAATAGGAAATTCTCGAGTTCGTCAATCCGTTCGCGAGATATGGGAGTTGGAAGTTAAGGAATGGTTGAGAAACCATCAAAATTTTCGCAAGTCTGATACTCGAAACCAATAACTACAAAGGCCAAGGGGAAAAATACACATACCGTTGAAATCGGGCGAGTTTCTACTTCAACATGCAATAGGAATTCCTCGAGTTCGTCATTCCGTTCGCGAGATATGGGAGTTTGAAGTTAAGGAATGGTTGAGAAACCATCAAAATTTTCGCAAGTCTGATACTCGAATCCAATAACTATTATGGCCTAGGGCAAAAATACACATACCGTTGTAATCGGGCGAGTTTCTGCTTTCAGATGCAATAGGAAATTCTCGAGTTCGTCTATCCGTTCGCGAGATATGGAAGTTTGAAATTAAGGAATGATTGAGAAACCATCAAAATTTTCGCAAGTCTCATACTCGAAACCAATAACTGGCAGGGCCTAGGGGAAAAGTACACACAACATTGTAATCTGGCGGGTTTCTACTTTCAGATGCAATAGGAATTTCTCGAGTTCGTCATTCCGTTCGCGAGATATGGGAGTTTGAAATTAAGGAATGTTTGAGAAACCATCAAAATTTTCACTGGTCTGATACTCGAAGCCAATAACTGGAATGGCCTAGGAGAAAAGTGCACACGCCATTGTATTCGGGCGTGTTTCTGCTTTCAGATGCAATAGGAAATTCTCGAGTTCGTCAATGCGTTCGCGAGATATGGAAGTTTGAAGTTAAGGAATGATTGAGAAACCATCAAAATGTTCGCAAGTCTGATTCTCGAAACCAAGAACTAGAAAGGCCTAGCGGAAAAATGCACATACCGTTGTAACCGGGCGATTTTCTGCTTTCAGATGCAATAGGAAATTCTCGAGTTCGTCAATCCGTTCGCGAGGTATGTAAGTGTGAAGTTAAGGAATGGTTGAGAAACCATCAAAATTTTCGCTGGTCTAATACTCGAAACCAATAACAACAATGGCCTAGGGGAAAAATACACATACCGTTGTAATCGGGCGAGTCTCTACCTTCAGATGCAACAGGAAATTCTCGAGTTCGTCAATCCGTTCGGGAGATATGGAAGTGTGAAGTTAAGGAATGGTTGAGAAACCATCAAAATTTTCGCAAGTCTGATACTCGAAACCAATAACAACAACGGCCTAGGGGAAAAGTACACACACCATTGTATTCGGGCGTGTTTCTACTTTCAGATGCAATAGGAAATTCTCGAGTTCGTCAATGCGTTCGCGAGATAGGGAAGTTTGAAGTTAAGGAATGCTTGAGAAACCATCAAAATCTCGCAAGGCTGATACTCGAAACCAATAACTACAAAGGCCTAGGGGAAAAATACACATCCCGTTGTAATCGGGCGTGTTTCTACTTCCACATGCAACAGGAATTTCTCGAGTTCGTCAATCCGTTCGCGAGATATGGGAGTTTGAAGTTAAGGAATGGTTTAGAAACCATCAAAATTTTCGCTCGTCGAATACTCGAAACCAATACCTGGAATGGCCTAGGGGAAAAGTACAAACACCATTGTATTCGGGCGTGTTTCTACTTTCAGATGCAATAGGAAATTCTCGAGTTCGTCAATGCGTTCGCGAGATATGGAAGTTTGAAGTTAAGGAATGATTGAGAAACCATCAAAATTTTCGCAAGTCTGATTCTCGAAACCAAGAACTACAAAGGCCTAGCGGAAAAATGCACATACCGTTGTAACCGGGCGATTTTCTGCTTTCAGATGCAATAGGAAATTCTCGAGTTCGTCATTCCGTTCGCGAGATATGTAAGTGTGAAGTTAAGGAATGGTTGAGAAACCATCAAAATTTTCGCAAGTCTGATACTCGAAACCAATAACTACTATGGCCTAGGGCAAAAATGCACATATCGTTGTAACCGGGCGAGTTTCTGCTTTCAGATGCAATAGGAAATTCTCGAGTTCGTCAATCCGTTCGCGAGATATGTAAGTGTGAAGTTAAGGAATGGTTGAGAAACCATCAAAATTTTCGCAAGTCTGATCATCGAAAACTGTAACTACAATGGCCTAGGGGAAAAATACACATACCGTTGTATTCGGGAGAGTTTCTACTTTCAGATGCAACAGGAATTTCTCGAGTTCGTCAATCCGTTCGCGAGAAATGGGAGTTTGAAGTTAAGGAATGGTTGAGAAACCATCAAAATTTTCGCTGGTCGAATACTCGAAACCAATAACTGGAATGGCCAAGGGGAAAAGTACAAACACCATTGTAATCGGGCGGGTTTCTACTTTCAGACACAACAGGAATTTCTCGAGTTCGTCAATGCGTTCGCGAGGTATGGGAGTTTGAAGTTAAGGAATGGCTGAGAAACCATCAAAACTTTCGCAAGTCTGATACTCGAAACCAACAACTACACAGGCCTCGGGGAAAAATACACATACCGTTGTAATCGGGCGTCTTTCTACTTTCACATGGAACAGGAATTTCTCGAGTTCGTCAATCCATTCGCGGGATATGGGAGTTTGAAGTTAAGGAATGGTTGAGAAACCATCAAAATTTTCGCAAGTCTGACACTCGAAACCAATAACTACAATGGCCTAGGGGAAAAATACACGTACCGTTGTAATCGGGCGAGTTTCTACTTTCAGATGCAACAGGAATTTCTCGAGTTCGTCCATCCGTTCGCGAGATATGGGAGTTTGAAGTTAAGGAATGCTTGAGAAACCATCAAAATTTTCGCAAGTCTGATACTCGAATCCAATAACTATTATGGCCTAGGGCAAAAATACACATACCGTTGTAATCGGGCGAGTTTCTGCTTTCAGTTGCAACAGGAATTTCTCGAGTTTGTCAATCCGTTCGCGAGATATGGAAGTTTCAAGATAAGGAATGGTTGAGAAACCATCACAATTTTCGCAGGTCTGATACTCGAAACCAATAACTGGAATCGCCTAGGGGAAAAGTACACTCACCATTCTAACCGGGCGAGTTTCTGCTTTCAGATGCAATAGGAAATTCTCGAGTTCGTCAATCCGTTCGCGAGATATGTAAGTGTGAAATTGAGGAATGGTTGAGAAACCATCAAAATTATCGCAAGTCTGATACTCGAAACCAATAACTACAATGGCTTAGGGGAAAAATACACATACCGTTGTAATCGGGCGAGTTTCTGCTCTCACATGCAACAGGAATTTCTCGAGTTCGCCAATCCGTTCGCGAGATATGGGAGTTTGAAGTTAAGGAATGGTTGAGAAACCATCAAAATTTTCGCAAATCTGATACTCGAAACCAATAACTACAAAGCCCTAGGGGAAAAATACACATACCTTTGTAATCGGGCGAGTTTCTACCTCCACATGCAACAGGAATTTCTCGAGTTTGTCAATCCGTTCGCGAGATATGGGAGTTTGAAGTTAAGGAATGGTTGAGATACCATCAAAATTTTCGCTGGTCGAATACTCGAAACCAATAACTGGAATGGCCAAGGGGAAAAGAACAAACACCATTGTAATCGGGCGGGTTTCTACTTTCCGATACAACAGGAATTTCTCGAGTTCGTCAATCCGTTCGCGGGATATGGAAGTTTGAAGTTAAGGAATGCTTGAGAAACCATCAAAATTTTCGCACGTCTGATACTCGAAACCAGTAACTACTATGGCCTAGGGCAAAAATGCACATACCGTTGTAATCGGGCGAGTTTCTGCTTTCAGAGGCAACAGGAATTTCTCGAGTTCGTCAATCCGTTCGCGAGATATGGGAGTTTGAAGTTAAGGAATGGTTGAGAAACCAACAAAATTTTCGCAAGCCTGATACTCGAAACCAATAACTACAAAGGCCTAGGGGCAAAATACACATACCGTTGTAATCGGGCGAGTTTCTACTTCCACATGCAACAGGAATTTCTCGAGTTCGTCAATCCGTTCGCGAGATATGGGAGTTTGAAGTTAAAGAATGGTTGAGAAACCATCAAAATTTTCGCTGGGCGAATACTCGAAACCAATAACTACAAAGGCCTAGGGGAAAAGTACACATAACATTGTAATCGGGCGAGTTTCTACTTTCAGATGCAACAGGAATTTCTCGAGTTCGTCAATCCGTTCGCGAGATATGGGACTTTGAAGTTAAGGAATGATTGAGAAACCATCAAAATTTTCGCTGGTCTGATACTCGAAACCAACAACTGGAATGGCCTAGGGAAAAAGTACGCACACCATTGTAATCGGGCGAGTTTCTACTTTCAGATGCAACAGGAATTTCTCGAGTTCGTCAAACCGTTCGCGAGATATGTAAGTGTGAATTTAAGGAATGGTTGAGAAACCATCAAAATTTTCGCAAGTCTGTTACTCGAAACCAATAACTGGAATGGCCTAGGGGAAAAGTACACACACCATTGTAATCGGGCGAGTTTCTACTTTCAGAGGCAACAGGAATTTCTCGACTTCGTCAAACCGTTCGCGAGATATGTAAGTGTGAAGTTAAAGAATGGTTGAGAAACCATCAAAATTTTCGCTGGTCGAATACTCGAAACCAATAACTACAAAGGCCTTGGGTAAAAATACACGTACCGTTGTAATCGGGCGAGTTTCTACTTTCAGATGCAACAGGATTTCTCGAGTTCGTCAATCCATTCGCGAGATATGGAAGTTTGAAGTTAAGGAATGATTGAGAAACCATCAAAATTTTCGCGAGTCTGATACTCGAAACCAATCACTACAAAGGCCCAGCGGAAAAATACACATACCGTTGTAATCGGGCGAGTTTCTAGTTTCACATGCAACAGGAAATTCTCGAGTTCGTCAATGCGTTCGCAAGATATGGGAGTTTGAAGTTAAGGAATGGTTGAGAAACCATCAAAATTTTCGCTGGTCTGATACTCGAAACCAATAACTGGAATGGCCTAGGTGAAAAGTACACACACCCTTGTATTCGGGCTAGTTTGTACTTTCAGAGGCAACAGGAATTTCTCGAGTTCGTCAATCCGTTCGCGAGATATGGGAGATTGAAGTCAAGGAATGGTTGAGAAACCATCAAAATTTTCGGAAGCCTGATACTCGAAACCAATAACTACAAAGGCCTAGGGGCAAAATACACATACCGTTGTAATCGGGCGAGTTTCTACTTCCACATGCAACAGGAATTTCTCGAGTTCGTCAATCCGTTCGCGAGATATGGGAGTTTGAAGTTAAAGAATGGTTGAGAAACCATCAAAATTTTCGCTGGTCGAATACTCGAAACCAATAACTACAAAGGCCTTGGGGAAAAATACACATACCGTTGTAATCGGGCGAGTTTCTACTTTCAGATGCAACAGGAATTTCTCGAGTTCGTCAATCCGTTCGCGAGAAATGGGAATTTGAAGTTAAGGAATGGTTGAGAAACCATCAAAATTTTCGCATGTCTGATACTCGAAACCAATAACTACTATGGCCTAGGGCAAAAATGCACATACCGTTGTAACCGGGCGAGTTTCTGCTTTCAGATGCAATAGGAAATTCTCGAGTTCGTCAATCCGTTCGCGAGATATGTAAGTGTGAATTTAAGGAATGGTTGAGAAACCATCAAAATTTTCGCAAGTCTGTTACTCGAAACCAATAACTGGAATGGCCTAGGGGAAAAGTACACATACCATTGTAATCGGGCGAGTTTCTACTTTCAGAGGCAACAGGAATTTCTCGACTTCGTCAAACCGTTCGCGAGATATGTAAGTGTGAAGTTAAAGAATGGTTGAGAAACCATCAAAATTTTCGCTGGTCGAATACTCGAAACCAATAACTACAAAGGCCTTGGGTAAAAATACACGTACCGTTGTAATCGGGCGAGTTTCTACTTTCAGATGCAACAGGATTTCTCGAGTTCGTCAATCCGTTCGCGAGAAATGGGAATTTGAAATTAAGGAATGGTTGAGAAACCATCAAAATTTTCGCAAGTCTGATACACGAAACCAATAACTACTATGGCCTAGGGCAAAAATGCACATACCGTTGTAACCGGGCGAGTTTCTGCTTTCAGATGCAACAGGAATTTCTCGAGATCGTCATTTTGTTCGCGAGATATGGTAGCTTGAATTTAAGGAATGGTTGAGAAACCATCACAATTTTCGCGAGTCTGATACTCGAAACCAATCACTACAAAGGCCCAGCGGAAAAATACACATACCGTTGTAATCGGGCGAGTTTCTAGTTTCACATGCAACAGGAAATTCTCGAGTTCGTCAATGCGTTCGCAAGATATGGGAGTTTGAAGTTAAGGAATGGTTGAGAAACCATCAAAATTTTCGCTGGTCTGATACTCGAAACCAATAACTGGAATGGCCTAGGGGAAAAGTACACACACCCTTGTATTCGGGCTAGTTTGTACTTTCAGAGGCAACAGGAATTTCTCGAGTTCGTCAATCCGTTCGCGAGATATGGGAGATTGAAGTCAAGGAATGGTTGAGAAACCATCAAAATTTTCGGAAGCCTGATACTCGAAACCAATAACTACAAAGGCCTAGGGGCAAAATACACATACCGTTGTAATCGGGCGAGTTTCTACTTCCACATGCAACAGGAATTTCTCGAGTTCGTCAATCCGTTCTCGAGATATGGGAGTTTGAAGTTAAAGAATGGTTGAGAAACCATCAAAATTTTCGCTGGTCGAATACTCGAAACCAATAACTACAAAGGCCTTGGGGAAAAATACACATACCGTTGTAATCGGGCGAGTTTCTACTTTCAGATGCAACACGAATTTCTCGAGTTCGTCAATCCGTTCGCGAGAAATGGGAATTTGAAGTCAAGGAATGGTTGAGAAACCATCAAAATTTTCGCAAGCCTGATACTCGAAACCAATAACTACAAAGGCCTAGCGGCAAAATACACATACCGTTGTAATCGGGCGAGTTTCTACTTCCACATGCAACAGGAATTTCTCGAGTTCGTCAATCCGTTCGCGAGATATGGGAGTTTGAAGTTAAAGAATGGTTGAGAAACCATCAAAATTTTCGCTGGTCGAATACTCGAAACCAATAACTACAAAGGCCTTGGGGAAAAATACACGTACCGTTGTAATCGGGCGAGTTTCTACTTTCAGATGCAACAGGAATTTCTCGAGTTCGTCAATCCGTTCGCGAGAAATGGGAATTTGAAGTTAAGGAATGGTTGAGAAACCATCAAAATTTTCGCAAGTCTGATACTCGAAACCAATAACTACTATGGCCTAGGGCAAAAATGCATATACCGTTGTAACCGGGCGAGTTTCTGCTTTCAGATGCAATAGGAAATTCTCGAGTTCGTCAATCCGTTCGCGAGATATGTAAGTGTGAAGTTAAGGAACGGTTGAGAAACCATCAAAATTATCGCAAGTCTGATACTCGAAACCAATAACTGGAATGGCCTAGGGGAAAAGTACACATATCATTGCAATCGGGCGAGTTTCTACTTTCAGATGCAACAGGAATTTCTCGAGTTCGTCAAGCCGTTCGCGAGATATGTAAGTGTGAAGTTAAGGAATGGTTGAGAAACCATCAAAATTTTCGCAAGTCTGTTACTCGAAACCAATAACTGGAATGGCCTAGGGGAAAAGTACACATATCATTGTAATCGGGCGAGTTTCTACTTTCAGAGGCAACAGGAATTTCTCGACTTCGTCAAACCGTTCGCGAGATATGTAAGTGGGAAGTTAAAGAATGGTTGAGAAACCATCAAAATTTTCGCTGGTCGAATACTCGAAACCAATAACTACAAAGGCCTTGGGGAAAAATACACGTACCGTTGTAATCGGGCGAGTTTCTACTTTCAGATGCAACAGGAATTTCTCGAGTTCGTCAATCCGTTCGCGAGAAATGGGAATTTGAAGTTAAGGAATGGTTGAGAAACCATCAAAATTTTCGCAAGTCTGATACTCGAAACCAATAACTACTATGGCCTAGGGCAAAAATGCATATACCGTTGTAACCGGGCGAGTTTCTGCTTTCAGATGCAATAGGAAATTCTCGAGTTCGTCAATCCGTTCGCGAGATATGTAAGTGTGAAGTTAAGGAACGGTTGAGAAACCATCAAAATTATCGCAAGTCTGATACTCGAAACCAATAACTGGAATGGCCTAGGGGAAAAGTACACATATCATTGTAATCGGGCGAGTTTCTACTTTCAGATGCAACAGGAATTTCTCGAGTTCGTCAAGCCGTTCGCGAGATATGGGAGATTGAAGTCAAGGAATGGTTGAGAAACCATCAAAATTTTCGCTGGTCTAATACTCGAAACCAATAACTACAAAGGCCTTGGGGAAAAATACACGTACCGTTGTAATCGGGCGAGTTTCTACTTTCAGATGCAACAGGATTTCTCGAGTTCGTCAATCCGTTCGCGAGAAATGGGAATTTGAAATTAAGGAATGGTTGAGAAACCATCAAAATTTTCGCAAGTCTGATACTCGAAACCAATAACTACTATGGCCTAGGGCAAAAATGCACATACCGTTGTAACCGGGCGAGATTCTGCTTTCAGATGCAATAGGAAATTCTCGAGTTCGTCAAACCATTCGCGAGATATGGAAGTTTGAAGTTAAGGAATGATTGAGAAACCATCAAAATTTTCGCGAGTCTGATACTCGAAACCAATCACTACAAAGGCCCAGCGGAAAAATACACATACCGTTGTAATCGGGCGAGTTTCTAGTTTCACATGCAACAGGAAATTCTCGAGTTCGTCAATGCGTTCGCAAGATATGGAAGTTTGAATTTAAGGAATGGTTGAGAAACCATCAAAATTTTCGCTGGTCTGATACTCGAAACCAATAACTGGAATGGCCTAGGGGAAAAGTACACACACCTTTGTATTCGGGCTAGTTTGTACTTTCAGAGGCAACAGGAATTTCTCGAGTTCGTCAATCCGTTCGCGAGATATGGGAGATTGAAGTCAAGGAATGGTTGAGAAACCATCAAAATTTTCGCAAGCCTGATACTCGAAACCAATAACTACAAAGGCCTAGGGGCAAAATACACATACCGTTGTAATCGGGCGAGTTTCTACTTCCACATGCAACAGGAATTTCTCGAGTTCGTCAATCCGTTCGCGAGATATGGGAGTTTGAAGTTAAAGAATGGTTGAGAAACCATCAAAATTTTCGCTGGTCGAATACTCGAAACCAATAACTACAAAGGCCTTGGGGAAAAATACACGTACCGTTGTAATCGGGCGAGTTTCTACTTTCAGGTGCAACAGGAATTTCTCGAGTTCGTCAATCCGTTCGCGAGAAATGGGAATTTGAAGTTAAGGAATGGTTGAGAAACCATCAAAATTTTCGCAAGTCTGATACTCGAAACCAATAACAACTATGGCCTAGGGCAAAAATGCACATACCGTTGTAACCGGGCGAGTTTCTGCTTTCAGATGCAATAGGAAATTCTCGAGTTCGTCAATCCGTTCGCGAGATATGTAAGTGTGAAGTTAAGGAATGGTTGAGAAACCATCAAAATTATCGCAAGTCTGATACTCGAAACCAATAACTGGAATGGCCTAGGGGAAAAGTACACATATCATTGTAATCGGGCGAGTTTCTACTTTCAGATGCAACAGGAATTTCTCGAGTTCGTCAAACCGTTCGCGAGATATGTAAGTGTGAAGTTAAGGTATGGTTGAGAAACCATCAAAATTATCGCAAGTCTGTTACTCGAAACCAATAACTGGAATGGCCTAGGGGAAAAGTACACATACCATTGTAATCGGGCGAGTTTCTACTTTCAGATGCAACAGGAATTTCTCGAGTTCGTCAATCCGTTCGCGAGATATGGGAGATTGAAGTTAAGTAATGGTTGAGAAACCATCAAAATTTTCGCTGGTCGAATACTCGAAACCAATAACTGGAATGGCCTAGGGGAAAAGTACAAACACCATTGTAATCGGGCGGGTTTCTACTTTCAGACACAACAGGAATTTCTCGAGTTCGTCAATGCGTTCGCGAGGTATGGGAGTTTGAAGTTAAGGAATGGCTGAGAAATCATCAAAATTTTCGCAAGTCTGATACTCTAATTCAATAACTACTATGGCCTAGGGCAAAAATACACATACCGTTGTAATCGGGCGAGTTTCTGCTTTCAGATGCAATAGGAAATTCTCGAGTTCGTCAATCCGTTCGCGAGATGTGTAAGTGTCAAGTTAAGGAATGGCTGAGAAACCATCAAACTTTTCGCAAGTCTGATACTCGAAACCAATAACTACAATGACCTTGGGGAAAAATACACGTACCGTTGTAATCGGGCGAGTTTCTACTTTCAGATGCAACAGGATTTCTCGAGTTCGTCAATCCGTTCGCGAGAAATGGGAATTTGAAATTAAGGAATGGTTGAGAAACCATCAAAATTTTCGCAAGTCTGATACTCGAAACCAATAACTACTATGGCCTAGGGCAAAAATGCACATACCGTTGTAACCGGGCGAGTTTCTGCTTTCAGATGCAATAGGAAATTCTCGAGTTCGTCAATCCATTCGCGAGATATGGAAGTTTGAAGTTAAGGAATGATTGAGAAACCATCAAAATTTTCGCGAGTCTGATACTCGAAACCAATCACTACAAAGGCCCAGCGGAAAAATACACATACCGTTGTAATCGGGCGAGTTTCTGCTTTCAGATGCAATAGGAAATTCTCGAGTTCGTCAATCCGTTCGCGAGATATGTAAGTGTGAAGTTAAGGAATGGTTGAGAAACAATCAAAATTATCGCAAGTCTGATACTCGAAACCAACAACTGGAATGGCCTACGGGAAAAGTACACATACCATTGTAATCGGGCGAGTTTCTACTCTCAGATGCAACAGGAATATCTCGAGTTCGTCAATCCGTTCGCGAGGCATGGGAGTTCGAAGTTAAGGAATGGTTGAGAAACCATCAAAATTTTCTCAAGTCTGATACTCGAAACCAATAACAACTATGGCCTAGGGCAGAAATGCACATACCGTTGTAACCGGGCGAGTTTCTGCTTTCAGGTGCAATAGGAAATTCTCGAGTTCGTCAATCCGTTCGCGAGATATGTAAGTGTGAAGTTAAGGAATGGTTGAGAAACCATCAAAATTATCACAAGTCTGATACTCGAAACCAACAACTGGAATGGCCTACGGGAAAAGTACACATACCATTGTAATCGGGCGAGTTTCTATTTTCAGATGCAACAGGAATTTCTCGAGTTCGTCAATCCGTTCGCGAGAAATGGGGGTTTGAATTTAAGGAATGGTTGAGAAACCATCAAAATTTTCGCAAGTCTGATACTCGAAACCAATAACTACAATGGCCTAGGGGAAAAATACACATAACGTTGTAATCGGGCGAGTTTCTACTTTCAGATGCAACAGGAATTTCTCGAGTTCGTCAATCCGTTCGCGAGATATGGGAGTTTGAAGTTAAGGAATGGTTGAGAAACCATCAAAATTATCGCAAGTCTGATACTCGAAACCAACAACTGGAATGGCCTACGGGAAAAGTACACATACCATTGTAATCGGGCGAGTTTCTATTTTCAGATGCAACAGGAATTTCTCGAGTTCGTCAATCCGTTCGCGAGAAATGGGGGTTTGAATTTAAGGAATGGTTGAGAAACCATCAAAATTTTCGCAAGTCTGATACTCGAAACCGATAACTACAAAGGCCTAGGGGAAAAATACACATACCGTTGTAATCGGGCAAGTTTCTACTTCCACATGCAACAGGAATTTCTCGAGTTTGTCAATCCGTTCGCGAGATATGGGAGTTTGAAGTTAAGGAATGGTTGAGAAACCATCAAAATTTTCGCTGGTCGAATACTCGAAACCAATAACTGGAAAGGCCTAGGGGAAAAGTACAAACACCATTGTAATCGGGCGGGTTTCTACTTTCAGACACAACAGGAATTTCTCGAGTTCGTCAATGCGTTCGCGAGGTATGGGAGTTTGAAGTTAAGGAATGGCTGAGAAATCATCAAAATTTTCGCAAGTCTGATACTCGAATTCAATAACTACAATGGCCTAGGGCAAAAATACACATACCGTTGTAATCGGGCGAGTTTCTGCTTTCAGATGCAATAGGAAATTCTCGAGTTCGTCAATCCGTTCGCGAGATGTGTAAGTGTCAAGTTAAGGAATGGCTGAGAAACCATCAAAATTTTCGCAAGTCTGATACTCGAAACCAATAACTACAATGACCTTGGGGAAAAATACACATACCGTTGTAATCGGGCGAGATTCTACTTTCAGATGCAACAGGATTTCTCGAGTTCGTCAATCCGTTCGCGAGAAATGGGAATTTGGAATTAAGGAATGGTTGAGAAACCATCAAAATTTTCGCAAGTCTGATACTCGAAACAAATAACTACTATGGCCTAGGGCAAAAATGCACATACCGTTGTAACCGGGCGAGTTTCTGCTTTCAGATGCAATAGGAAATTCTCGAGTTCGTCAATCCATTCGCGAGATATGGAAGTTTGAAGTTAAGGAATGATTGAGAAACCATCAAAATTTTCGCGAGTCTGATACTCGAAACCAATCACTACAAAGGCCCAGCGGAAAAATACACATACCGTTGTAATCGGGCGAGTTTCTAGTTTCACATGCAACAGGAAATTCTCGAGTTCGTCAATGCGTTCGCAAGATATGGGAGTTTGAAGTTAAGGAATGGTTGAGAAACCATCAAAATTTTCGCAAGTCTGATACTCGAAACCAATAACTACTATGGCCTAGGGCAAAAATGCACAAACCGTTGTAACCGGGCGAGTTTCTGCTTTCAGATGCAATAGGAAATTCTCGAGTTCGTCAATCCGTTCGCGAGATATGTAAGTGTGAAGTTAAGGAATGGTTGAGAAACCATCAAAATTATCGCAAGTCTGATACTCGAAACCAATAACTGGAATGGCCTAGGGGAAAAGTACACATATCATTGTAATCGGGCGAGTTTCTACTTTCAGATGCAACAGGAATTTCTCGAGTTCGTCAAACCGTTCGCGAGATATGTAAGTGTGAAGTTAAGGAATGGTTGAGAAACCATCAAAATTATCGCAAGTCTGTTACTCGAAACCAATAACTGGAATGGCCTAGGGGAAAAGTACACATACCATTGTAATCGGGCGAGTTTCTACTTTCAGATGCAACAGGAATTTCTCGAGTTCGTCAATCCGTTCGCGAGATATGGGAGATTGAAGTTAAGGAATGGTTGAGAAACCATCAAAATTTTCGCTGGTCGAATACTCGAAACCAATAACTGGAATGGCCTAGGGGAAAAGTACAAACACCATTGTAATCGGGCGGGTTTCTACTTTCAGACACAACAGGAATTTCTCGAGTTCGTCAATGCGTTCGCGAGGTATGGGAGTTTGAAGTTAAGGAATGGCTGAGAAATCATCAAAATTTTCGCAAGTCTGATACTCGAATTCAATAACTACTCTGGCCTAGGGCAAAAATACACATACCGTTGTAATCGGGCGAGTTTCTGCTTTCAGATGCAATAGGAAATTCTCGAGTTCGTCAATCCGTTCGCGAGATGTGTAAGTGTCAAGTTAAGGAATGGCTGAGAAACCATCAAAATTTTCGCAAGTCTGATACTCGAAACCAATAACTACAATGACCTTGGGGAAAAATAAACATACCGTTGTAATCGGGCGAGTTTCTACTTTCAGATGCAACAGGAATTTCTCGAGTTCGTCAAACCGTTCGCGAGATATGGGAGTTTGAAGTTAAGGAATGGCTGAGAAATCATCAAAATTTTCGCAAGTCTGATTCTCGAAACCAATAACTAGAAAGGCATAGCGGAAAAATACACATACCGTTGTAATCGGGCGAGTTTCTACTTTCACATGCAACAGGAATTTCTCGAGTTCGTCTATCCGTTCGCGAGATATGGGAGTTTGAAGATAAGGAATGGTTGAGAAACCATCAAAATTTTCGCAGGTCTGATACTCGAAACCAATAACTGGAATGGCCTAGGGGAAAAGTACACACACCATTCTAATCGGGCGAGTTTCTGCTTTCAGATGCAATAGGAAATTCTCGAGTTCGTCAATCCGTTCGCGAGATATGTAAGTGTGAAGTTAAGGAATGGTTGAGAAACCATCAAAATTATCGCAAGTCTGATACTCGAAACCAACAACTGGAATGGCCTACGGGAAAAGTACACATACCATTGTAATCGTGCGAGTTTCTACTCTCAGATGCAACAGGAATATCTCGAGTTCGTCAATCCGTTCGCGAGGCATGGGAGTTTGAAGTTAAGGAATGGTTGAGAAACCATCAAAATTTTCTCAAGTCTGATACTCGAAACCAATAACTACAATGGCTTAGGGGATAAATACACATACCGTTGTAATCGGGCGAGTTTCTGCTCTCAGATGCAACAGGAATTTCTCGAGTTCGCCAATCCGTTCGCGAGATATGGGTGTTTGAAGTTAAGGAATGGTTGAGAAACCATCAAAATTTTCGCAAGTCTGATACTCGAAACCAATAACAACTATGGCCTAGGGCAGAAATGCACATACCGTTGTAACCGGGCGAGTTTCTGCTTTCAGGTGCAATAGGAAATTCTCGAGTTCGTCAATCCGTTCGCGAGATATGTAAGTGTGAAGTTAAGGAATGGTTGAGAAACCATCAAAATTATCGCAAGTCTGATACTCGAAACCAACAACTGGAATGGCCTACGGGAAAAGTACACATACCATTGTAATCGGGCGAGTTTCTATTTTCAGATGCAACAGGAATTTCTCGAGTTCGTCAATCCGTTCGCGAGAAATGGGGGTTTGAATTTAAGGAATGTTTGAGAAACCATCAAAATTTTCGCAAGTCTGATACTCGAAACCAATAACTACAATGGCCTAGGGGAAAAATACACATAACGTTGTAATCGGGCGAGTTTCTACTTTCAGATGCAACAGGAATTTCTCGAGTTCGTCAATCCGTTCGCGAGATATGGGAGTTTGAAGTTAAGGAATGTTTGAGAAACCATCAAAATTATCGCAAGTCTGATACTCGAAACCAACAACTGGAATGGCCTACGGGAAAAGTACACATACCATTGTAATCGGGCGAGTTTCTATTTTCAGATGCAACAGGAATTTCTCGAGTTCGTCAATCCGTTCGCGAGAAATGGGGGTTTGAATTTAAGGAATGGTTGAGAAACCATCAAAATTTTCGCAAGTCTGATACTCGAAACCGATAACTACAAAGGCCTAGGGGAGAAATACACATACCGTTGTAATCGGGCAAGTTTCTACTTCCACATGCAACAGGAATTTCTCGAGTTTGTCAATCCGTTCGCGAGATATGGGAGTTTGAAGTTAAGGAATGGTTGAGATACCATCAAAATTTTCGCTGGTCGAATACTCGAAACCAATAACTGGAATGGCCAAGGGGAAAAGTACAAACACCATTGTAATCGGGCTGGTTTCTACTTTCAGATACAACAGGAATTTCTCGAGTTCGTCAATGCGTTCGCGAGATATGGGAGTTTGAAGTTAAGGAATGGCTGTGAAATCATCAAAATTTTCGCAAGTCTGATACTCGAAACCAATAACTACTATGGCCTAAGGCAAAAATACACATACGGTTGTAATCGGGCGAGTTTCTGCTTTCAGATGCAATAGGAAATTCTCGAGTTCGTCAATCCGTTCGCGAGATATGGAAGTTTGAAGTTAAGGAATGATTGAGAAACCATCAAAATTTTCGCGAGTCTGATACTCGAAACCAATAACTACAAAGGTCTAGCGGAAAAATACACATACCGTTGTAATCGGGCGAGTTTCTAGTTTCACATGCAACAGGAAATTCTCGAGTTCGTCAATGCGTTCGGAAGATATGGGAGTTTGAAGTTAAGGAATGCGTAAGAAACCATCAAAATTTTCGCACGTCTGAAACTCGAAACCAGTAACTACTATGGCCTAGGGCAAAAATGCACATACCGTTGTAATCGGGCGAGTTTCTGCTTTCAGATGCAACAGGAATTTCTCGAGTTCGTCCATCCGTTCACGAGATATGGGAGTTTGAAGTTAAGGAATGGTTGAGAAACCATCGAAATTTACCGCAAGTCTGATACTCGAAACCAATAACTACAAAGGCCTAGGGGCAAAATACACATACCGTTGTAATCGGGCGAGTTTCTACTTCCACATGCAACAGGAATTTCTCGAGTTCGTCAATCCGTTCGCGAGATATGGGAGTTTGAAGTTAAAGAATGGTTGAGAAACCATCAAAATTATCGCTGCTCGAATACTCGAAACCAATAACTACAAAGGCCTTGGGGAAAAATACACGTACCGTTGTATTCGGGCGAGTTTCTACTTTCAGATGCAACAGGAATTTCTCGAGTTCGTCAATCCGTTCGCGAGAAATGGGAATTTGAATTTAAAGAATGGTTGAGAAACCATCAAAATTTTCGCTGCTCGAATACTCGAAACCAATAACCACAAAGGCCTAGGGGAAAAGTACACATACCATTGTAATCGGGCGAGTTTCTACTTTCAGAGGCAACAGGAATTTCTCGAGTTCGTCAAACCGTTCGCGAGATATGTAAGTGTGAAGTTAAAGAATGGTTGAGAAACCATCAAAATTTTCGCTGGTCGAATACTCGAAACCAATAACTACAAAGGCCTTCGGGAAAAATACACGTACCGTTGTAATCGGGCGAGTTTCCACTTTCAGATGCAACAGGAATTTCTCGAGTTCGTCAATCCGTTCGCGAGAAATGGGAATTTGAAATTAAGGAATGGTTGAGAAACCATCAAAATTTTCGCAAGTCTGATACTCGAAACCAATAACTACTATGGCCTAGGGCAAAAATGCACAAACCGTTGTAACCGGGCGAGTTTCTGCTTTCAGATGCAATAGGAAATTCTCGAGTTCGTCAATCCATTCGCGAGATATGGAAGTTTGAAGTTAAGGAATGATTGAGAAACCATCAAAATTTTCGCGAGTCTGATACTCGAAACCAATAACTACAAAGGCCCAGCGGAAAAATACACATACCGTTGTAATCGGGCGAGTTTCTAGTTTCACATGCAACAGGAAATTCTCGAGTTCGTCAATGCGTTCGCAAGATATGGGAGTTTGAAGTTAAGGAATGGTTGAGAAACCATCAAAATTTTCGCTGGTCTGATACTCGAAACCAATAACTGGAATGGCCTAGGGGAAAAGTACACACACCATTGTATTCGGGCTAGTTTCTACTTTCAGAGGCAACAGGAATTTCTCGAGTTCGTCAATCCGTTCGCGAGATATGGGAGATTGAAGTCAAGGAATGGTTGAGAAACCATCGAAATTTTCGCAAGTCTGATACTCGAAACCAATAACTACTACAGCCTAGGGCAAAAATGCACTTACCGTTGTAATCGGGCGAGTTTCTGCTTTCAGATGCAACAGGAATTTCTCGAGTTCGTCAATCCGTTCGCGAGATATGGGAGTTTGAAGTTAAGGAATGCTTGAGAAACAATCAAAATTTTCGCTGGTCTGATACTCGAAACCAACAACTGGAATGGCTTAGGGAAAAAGTACGCACACCATTGTAATCGGGCTAGTTTCTACTTTCAGAGGCAACAGGAATTTCTCGAGTTCGTCAATCCGTTCGCGAGATATGGGAGTTCGAAGTTAAGGAATGGTTGAGAAACAATCAAAATTTTCGCTGGTCTGATACTCGAAACCAATAACTGGAATGGCCTAGGGGAAAAGTACACACACCATTGTAATCGGGCTAGTTTCTACTTTCAGAGGCAACAGGAATTTCTCGAGTTCGTCAATCCGTTCGCGAGATATGGGAGTTTTAAGTTAAGGAATGGTTGAGAAACCATCAAAATTTTCGCTGGTCTGATACTCGAAACCAATAACTGGAATGGCCTAGGGGAAAAGTACACACACCATTGTAATCGGGCTAGTTTCTACTTTCAGAGGCAACAGGAATTTCTCGAGTTCGTCAATCCGTTCGCGAGATATGGGAGTTTTAAGTTAAGGAATGGTTGAGAAACCATCAAAATTTTCGCAAGCCTGATACTCGAAACCAATAACTACAAAGGCCTAGGGGCAAAATACACATACCGTTGTAATCGGGCGAGTTTCTACTTCCACATGCAACAGGAATTTCTCGAGTTCGTCAATCCGTTCGCGAGAAATGGGAATTTGAAGTTAAGGAATGGTTGAGAAACCATCAAAATTTTCGCAAGTCTGATACTCGAAACCAATAACTACTATGGCCTAGAGCAAAAATGCACATACCGTTGTAACCGGGCGAGTCTCTGCTTTCAGATGCAATAGGAAATTCTCGAGTTCGTCAATCCGTTTGCGAGATATGTAAGTGTGAAGTTAAGGAATGGTTGAGAAACCATCAAAATTATCGCAAGTCTGATACTCGAAACCAATAACTGGAATGGCCTAGGGGAAAAGTACACATATCATTGTAATCGGGCGAGTTTCTACTTTCAGATGCAACAGGAATTTCTCGAGTTCGTCAAACCGTTCGCGAGATATGTAAGTGTGAAGTTAAGGAATGGTTGAGAAACCATCAAAATTATCGCAAGTCTGTTACTCGAAACCAATAACTGGAATGGCCTAGGGGAAAAGTACACATACCGTTGTAATCGGGCGAGTTTCTACTTTCAGATGCAACAGGAATTTCTCGAGTTCGTCAATCCGTTCGCGAGATATGGGAGTTTGAAGTTAAGGAATGGTTGAGAAACCATCAAAATTTTCGCTGGTCGAATACTCGAAACCAATAACTGGTATGGCCTAGGGGAAAAGTACAAACACCATTGTAATCGGGCGGGTTTCTACTTTCAGACACAACAGGAATTTCTCGAGTTCGTCAATGCGTTCGCGAGGTATGGGAGTTTGAAGTTAAGGAATGGCTGAGAAATCATCAAAATTTTCGCAAGTCTGATACTCGAATCCAATAACTACTATGGCCTAGGGCAAAATTACACATACCGTTGTAATCGGGCGAGTTTCTGCTTTCAGATGCAATAGGAAATTCTCGAGTTCGTCAATCCGTTCGCGAGATGTGTAAGTGTCAAGTTAAGGAATGGTTGAGAAACCATCAAAATTTTCGCAAGTCTGATACTCGAAACCAATAACTACAATGACCTTGGGGAAAAATACACATACCGTTGTAATCGGGCGAGTTTCTACTTTCAGATGCAACAGGAATTTCTCGAGTTCGTCAATCCGTTCGCGAGATATGGGAGTTTGAAGTTAAGGAATGCTTGAGGAACCATCAAAATTTTCGCAAGTCTGATACTCGAATCCAATAACTATAATGGCCTAGGGCAAAAATACACATACCGTTGTAATCGGGCGAGTTTCTGCTTTCCGATGCAATAGGAAATTCTCGAGTTCGTCAATCCGTTCGCGAGATATGGAAGTTTGAAGATAAGGAATGGTTGAGAAACCATCAAAATTTTCGCAGGTCTGATACTCGAAACCAATAACTGGAATGGCCTAAGGGAAAAGTACCATTCTAATCGGGCGAGTTTCTACTTTCCGGTACAACAGGAATTTCTCGAGTTCGTCAATGCGTTCGCGAGATATGGGAGTTTGAAGTTAAGGAATTTTGGAGAAACCATCAAAATTTTCGCACGTCTGATACTCGAAACCAGTAACTACTATTGTCTAGGGCAAAAATGCACACACCATTGTAATCGGGCTAGTTTCTACTTTCAGATGCAACAGGAATTTCTCGAGTTCGTCAATCCGTTCGCAAGATATGGGAGTTTGAAGATAAGGAATGGTTGAGAAACCATCAAAATTTTCGCAGGTCTGATACTCGAAACCAATAACTGGAATGGCCTAGGGGAAAAGTACACACACCATTCTAATCGGGCGAGTTTCTGCTTTCAGATGCAATAGGAAATTCTCGAGTTCGTCAATCCGTTCGCGAGATATGTAAGTGTGAAGTTAAGGAATGGTTGAGAAACCATCAAAATTATCGCAATTCTGATACTCGAAACCAACAACTGGAATGGCCTACGGGAAAAGTACACATACCATTGTAATCGGGCGAGTTTCTATTTTCAGATGCAACAGGAATTTCTCGAGTTCGTCAATCCGTTCACGAGAAATGGGGGTTTGAATTTAAGGAATGGTTGAGAAACCATCAAAATTTTCGCAAGTCTGATACTCGAAACGAATAACTACAAAGGCCCAGCGGAAAAATACACATACCGTTGTAATCGGGCGAGTTCCTAGTTTCACATGCAACAGGAAATTCTCGAGTTCGTCAATGCGTTCGCAAGATATGGGAGTTTGAAGTTAAGGAATGGTTGAGAAACCATCAAAATTTTCGCTGGTCTGATACTCGAAACCAATAACTGGAATGGCCTAGGGGAAAAGTACACACACCATTTTATTCGGGCTAGTTTCTACTTTCAGAGGCAACAGGAAATTCTCGAGTTCGTCAATCCGTTCGCGAGATATGGGAGTTTGAAGTTAAGGAATGGTTGAGAAACCATTACAATTTTCGGAAGTCTGATACGCGAAACCAATAACTACTATGGCCTAGGGCAAAAATACACGTACCGTCGTAATCGGGCGAGTTTCTGCTTTCAGATGCAATAGGAAATTCTCGAGTTCGTCAATCCGTTCGCGAGATATGGGAGTTTGAAGTTAAGGAATGCTTGAGAAACCATCAAAATTTTCGCAAGTGTGATACACGAAAACAATAACTGGAATGGCCTAGGTCAAAAATACACGTACCGTTGTAATCGGCCGAGTTTCTGCTGTCAGATGCAACAGGAATTTCTGGAGATCGTCAATCCGTTCGCGAGATATGGGAGTTTGAAGTTAAGGAATGCTTAAGAAACCATCAAAATTTTCGCAAGTCTGATACTCGAATCCAATAACAAGTATGGCCTAGGGCAAAACTACACATACCGTTGTAATCGGGCGAGTTTCTGCTTTCAGAAGCAATAGGAAATTCTCGAGTTCGTCAATCCGTTCGTGATATATGGGAGTTTGAAATTAAGGAATGCTTGATAAACCATCAAAATTATCGCAAGTCTGATACTCGAAGCCAATAACTACAAAGGCCTTGGGGAAAAATACACGCACCGTTGTAATCGGGCGAGTTTCTGCTTTCAGATGCAATAGGAAATTCTCGAGATCGTCAATCCGTTCGCGAGATATGGGAGTTTGAAGTTAAAGAATGCTTGAGAAGCCATCAAAATTTTCGCAAGTCTGATACTCGAAACCAATAACTACAAAGGCATAGGAGAAAAATGCACATACCGTTGAAATCGGGCGAGTTTCTGCTTTCAGATGCAATAGGAAATTCTCGAGTTCGTAAATCCGTTCGCGAGATATGGGAGTTTGAAATTAAGGAATGCTTGATAAACCATCAAAATTATCGCAAGTCTGATACTCGAAGCCAATAACTACAAAGGCCTTGGGGAAAAATACACTCACCGTTGTAATCGGGCGAGTTTCTGCTTTCAGATGCAATAGGAAATTCTCGAGTTCGTCAATCCGTTCGCGAGATATGGAAGTTTGATGTTAAGGAATGGTTGAGAAACCATCACAATTTTCGCAAGTCTGATACTCGAAACCTGTAACTACTATGGCCTAGGGCAAAAATACACGTACCGTTGTAATCGGGCGAGTTTCTGCTTTCAGATGAAACAGGAATTGCTCCAATTCGTCAATCCGTTCGCGAGATATGGGAGCTTGAAGTTAAGGAATGGTTGAGAGACCATCAAAATTTTCGCAATTCTGATGCTAGAAACCAATAACTACAATTCCCTAGGGGAAAAATACACATACCGTTGAAATCGGTCGAGTTTCTGCTTTCAGATGCAACAGGAATTTCTCGAGTTCGTCATTCCGTTCGCGAGATATGGGAGTTTGAACTTAAGGAATGGTTGAGAAACCATCAAAATTTTTGCAATTCTGATGCTAGAAACCAATAACTACAATGGCCTAGGGGAAAAATACACATACCGTTGTAATCGGGCGAGTTTCTGCTTTCAGATGCAACAGGAGTTTCTCGAGTTCGTCAATCCGTTCGCGAGATGTGGGAGTTAGAAGTTATGGAATGCTTGAGAAACCATCAAAATTTTCGCAGGTCTGATACTCGAAACCAATAACTGGAATTGCCTAGGTCAAAAATTCACGTACCGTTGTAATCGGGCGTGTTTCTGCTTTCAGACGCAATAGGAAATTCCCGAGTTCGTCAATCCGTTCGCGAGATATGGTAGTTTGAAGTTAAGGAATGGTTGAGAAACCATCAAAATTTTCGCAAGTCTGATACTCGAATCCAATAACAAGTATGGCCTAGGGTAAAACTACACATACCGTTGTAATCGGGCGAGTTTCTGCTTTCAGAAGCAATAGGAAATTCTCGAGTTCGTCAATCCGTTCGTGATATATGGGAGTTTGAAATTAAGGAATGCTTGATAAACCATCAAAATTATCGCAAGTCTGATACTCGAAGCCAATAACTACAAAGGCCTTGGGGAAAAATACACGCACCGTTGTAACCGGGCGAGTTTCTGCTTTCAGATGCAATAGGAATTTCTCGAGTTCGTCATTCCGTTCGCGAGATATGGGAGTTTGAAGTTAAGGAATGGTTGAGAAACCATCAAAATTTTCGCAATTCTGATGCTAGAAACCAATAACTACAATGCCCTAGGGGAAAAATACACATACCGTTGAAATCGGGCGAGTTTCTGCTTTCAGATGCAATAGGAAATTCTCGAGTTCGTCAATCCGTTCGCGAGATATGGGAGTTTGAAGTTAAGGAATGCTTGGGAAACCATCAAAATTTTCGCAATTCTGATGCTAGAAACCAATAACTACAATGGCCTAGGGGAAAAATACACATAGCGTTGTAATCGGGCGAGTGTCTGCTTTCAGATGCAACAGGAGTTTCTCGAGTTCGTCAATCCGTTCGCGACATGTGGGAGTTAGAAATTATGGAATGCTTGAGAAACCATCAAAATTTTCGCAAGTCTGATACTCGAAAACAATAACTTCTATGGCCTAGGGCAAAAATGCACATACCGTTGAAATCGGTCGAGTTTCTGCTTTCAGATGCAACAGGAATTTCTCGAGTTCGTCAATCCGTTCGCGAGGTATGGGAGTTTGAAGTTGAGGAATGGTTGAGAAACCTTCAAAATTTTCGCAGGTCTGATTCTCGAAACCAATAACTGGAGTGGCCTAGGTCAAAAATACACCTACCGTTGTAATCGGGCGTGTTTCTGCTTTCAGATGCAATAGGAAATTCTCGAGTTCGTCAATCCGTTCGCGAGATATGGTAGTTTGAAGTTAAGGAATGGTTGAGAAACCATTACAATTTTCGCAAGTCTGATACTCGAAACCAATAACTACTATGGCCTAGGGCAAATATACACGTACCGTTGTAATCGGGCGAGTTTCTGCTTTCAGATGCAATAGGAAATTCTCGAGTTCGTCAATCCGTTCGCGAGATATGGGAGTTTGAAGTTAAGGAATGCTTGAGGAACCATCAAAATTTTCGCAAGTCTGATACTCGAAACCAGTAACTACAAAGGCCTAGGGGAAAAATGCACATACCGTTGCAAATCGGGCGAGTTTCTGCTTTCAGATGCAATAGGAAATTCTCGAGTTCGTCAATCCGTTCGCGAGATATGGGAGTTTGAAGTTAAGGAATGCTTGAGAAACCATCAAAATTTTCGCAAGTCTGATACTCGAATCCAATAACATGTACGGCCTAGTGCAAAAATACACATACCGTTGTAATCGGGCGAGTTTCTGCTTTCAGATGCAATAGGAAATTCTCGAGTTCGTCATTCCGTTCGCGAGATATGGGAGTTTGAAGTTAAGGAATGGTTGAGAAACCATCAAAATTTTCGCAATTCTGATGCTAGAAACCAATAACTTCTATGGCCTAGGGCAAATATGCACATACCGTTGAAATCGGTCGAGTTTCTGCTTTCAGATGCAACAGGAATTTCTCGAGTTCGTCAATCCGTTCGCGAGGCATGGGAGTTTGAAGTTGAGGAATGGTGGAGAAACCTTCAAAATTTTCGCAGGTCTGATACTCGAGACCAATAACTACAATGGCCTAGGGGAAAAACACACATACCGTTGTAATCGGGCGAGTTTCTGCTGTCAGATGCAACAGGAATTTCTCGAGTTCGTCAATCCGTTCGCGAGATATGGGAGTTTGAAGTTAAGGAATGCTTGAGAAACCATCAAAATTATCGCAAGTCTGATACTCGAAGCCAATAACTACGAAGGCCTTGGGGAAAAATACACTTACCGTTATAATCGGGCGAGTTTCTGCTTTCATATGCAATAGGAAATTCTCGAGTTCGTCAATCCGTTCGCGAGGTATGGGAGTTTCAAGTCGAGGAATGGTTGAGAAACCTTCAAAATTTTCGCAGATCTGATACTCGAAACCAATAACTGGAATGGCCTAGGTCAAAAATACACGTACCGTTGTAATCGGGCGGGTTTCTGCTTTCAGATGCAATAGGAAATTCTCGAGTTCGTCAATCCGTTCGCTAGATATGGGAGTTTGACGTTAAGGAATGCTTGAGAAACCATCAAAATTTTCGCAAGTCTGATACTCGAAACCAATAACTACATAGGCATATGGAAAAAATGCACATACCGTTGAAATCGGGCGAGTTTCTGCTTTCAGATGCAATAGGAAATTCTCGAGTTTGTCAATCCGTTCGCGAGATGTGTAAGTGTCAAGTTAAGGAATGGCTGAGAAACCATCAAAATTTTCGCAAGTCTGATACTCGAAACCAATAACTACAATGACCTTGGGGAAAAATACACATACCGTTGTAATCGGGCGAGATTCTACTTTCAGATGCAACAGGATTTCTCGAGTTCGTCAATCCGTTCGCGAGAAATGGGAATTTGGAATTAAGGAATGGTTGAGAAACCATCAAAATTTTCGCAAGTCTGATACTCGAAACAAATAACTACTATGGCCTAGGGCAAAAATGCACATACCGTTGTAACCGGGCGAGTTTCTGCTTTCAGATGCAATAGGAAATTCTCGAGTTCGTCAATCCATTCGCGAGATATGGAAGTTTGAAGTTAAGGAATGATTGAGAAACCATCAAAATTTTCGCGAGTCTGATACTCGAAACCAATCACTACAAAGGCCCAGCGGAAAAATACACATACCGTTGTAATCGGGCGAGTTTCTAGTTTCACATGCAACAGGAAATTCTCGAGTTCGTCAATGCGTTCGCAAGATATGGGAGTTTGAAGTTAAGGAATGGTTGAGAAACCATCAAAATTTTCGCAAGTCTGATACTCGAAACCAATAACTACAATGGCCTAGAGGAAAAATACACATACCGTTGTAATCGGGCGAGTTTCTGCTGTCAAATGCAACAGGAATTTCTCGAGTTCGTCAATCCGTTCGCGAAAATGGGAGTTTGAAGTTAAGGAATGCTTGAGAAACCATCAAAATTGTCGCAAGTCTGATACTCGAAGCCAATAACTGCAAAGGCCTTGGGGAAAAATACACGTACCGTTGTAATGGGGCGAGTTTCTGCTTTCAGATGCAATAGGAAATTCTCGAGTTCGTCAATCCGTTCGCGAGATATGGGAGTTTGAAGTTAAGGAATGGTTGAGAAACCATTACAATTTTCGGAAGTCTGATACTCGAAACCAATAACTACTATGGCCTAGGGCAAAAATACACGTACCGTTGTAATCGGGCGAGTTTCTGCTTTCAGAAGCAATAGGAAATTCTCGAGTTCGTCAATCCGTTCGTGATATATGGGAGTTTGAAATTAAGGAATGCTTAAGAAACCATCAAAATTTTCGCAAGTCTGATACTCGAATCCAATAACATGTATGGCCTAGGGCAAAAATACACATACCGTTGTAATCGGGCGAGTTTCTGCTTTCAGATGCAATAGGAATTTCTCGAGTTCGTCATTCCATTCGCGAGATATGGGAGTTTGAAGTTAAGGAATGGTTGAGAAACCATCAAAATTTTCGCAATTCTGATGCTAGAAACCAATAACTACAATGCCCTAGGGGAAAAATACACATACCGTTGAAATCGGGCGAGTTTCTGCTTTCAGATGCAATAGGAAATTCTCGAGTTCGTCAATCCGTTCGCGAGATATGGGAGTTTGAAGTTAAGGAATGCTTGGGAAACCATCAAAATTTTCGCAATTCTGATGCTAGAAACCAATAACTACAATGGCCTAGGGGAAAAATACACATACCGTTGTAATCGGGCAAGTTTCTGCTTTCAGATGCAACAGGAGTTTCTCGAGTTCGTCAATCCGTTCGCGAGATGTGGGAGTTAGAAATTATGGAATGCTTGAGAAACCATCAAAATTTTCGCAAGTCTGATACTCGAAACCAATAACTTCTATGGCCTAGGGCAAAAATGCACATACCGTTGAAATCGGTCGAGTTTCTGCTTTCAGATGCTACAGGAATTTCTCGAGTTCGGCAATCCGTTCGCGAGGTATGGGAGTTTGAAGTTGAGGAATGGTTGAGAAACCTTCAAAATTTTCGCAGGTCTGATTCTCCAAACCAATAACTGGAATGGCCTAGGTCAAAAATACACCTACCGTTGTAATCGGGCGTGTTTCTGCTTTCAGATGCAATAGGAAATTCTCGAGTTCGTCAATCCGTTCGCGAGATATGGTAGTTTGAAGTTAAGGAATGGTTGAGAAACCATTACAATTTTCGCAAGTCTGATACTCGAAACCAATAACTACTATGGCCTAGGGCAAATATACACGTACCGTTGTAATCGGGCGAGTTTCTGCTTTCAGATGCAATAGGAAATTCTCGAGTTCGTCAATCCGTTCGCGAGATATGGGAGTTTGCAGTTAAGGAATGCTTGAGGAACCATCAAAATTTTCGCAAGTCTGATACTCGAAACCAGTAACTACAAAGGCCTAGGGGAAAAATGCACATACCGTTGAAATCGGGCGAGTTTCTGCTTTCAGATGCAATAGGAAATTCTCGAGTTCGTCAATCCGTTCGCGAGATATGGGAGTTTGAAGTTAAGGAATGCTTGAGAAACCATCAAAATTTTCGCAAGTCTGATACTCGAATCCAATAACATGTATGGCCTAGGGCAAAAATACACATACCGTTGTAATCGGGCGAGTTTCTGCTTTCAGATGCAATAGGAAATTCTCGAGTTCGTCATTCCGTTCGCGAGATATGGGAGTTTGAAGTTAAGGAATGGTTGAGAAACCATCAAAATTTTCGCAATTCTGATGCTAGAAACCAATAACTTCTATGGCCTAGGGCAAAAATGCACATACCTTTGAAATCGGTCGAGTTTCTGCTTTCAGATGCAACAGGAGTTTCTCGAGTTCGTCAATCCGTTCGCGAGGTATGGGAGTATCAAGTCGAGGAATGGTTGAGAAACCTTCAAAATTTTCGCAGATCTGATACTCGAAACCAATAACTGGAATGGCCTAGGTCAAAAATACACGTACCGTTGTAATCGGGCGGGTTTCTGCTTTCAGATGCAATAGGAAATTCTCGAGTTCGTCAATCCGTTCGCGAGATATGGTAGTTTGAAGTTAAGGCATGGTTGAGAAACCATCAAAATTTTCGCAAGTCTGATACTCGAGACCAATAACTACAATGGCCTAGAGGAAAAATACACATACCGTTGTAATCGGGCGAGTTTCTGCAGTCAGATGCAACAGGAATTTCTCGAGTTCGTCAATCCGTTCGCGAAAATGGGAGTTTGAAGTTAAGGAATGCTTGAGAAACCATCAAAATTTTCGCAAGTGTGATACACGAAACCAATAACTGGAATGGCCTAGGTCAAAAATACACGTACCGTTGTAATCGGCCGAGTTTCTGCTGTCAGATGCAACAGGAATTTCTGGAGATCGTCAATCCGTTCGCGAGATATGGGAGTTTGAATTTAAGGAATGGTTGAGAAACCATCAAAATTTTCGCAAGTCTGATACTCGAGACCAATAACTACAATGGCCTAGAGGAAAAATACGCATACCGTTGTAATCGGGCGAGTTTCTGCTTTCAGATGCAATAGGAAATTCTCGAGTTCGTCAATCCGTTCGCGAGATATGGGAGTTTGAAGTTAAGGAATGCTTGAGAAACCATCAAAATTTTCGCAAGTGTGATACACGAAACCAATAACTGGAATGGCCTAGGTCAAAAATACACGTACCGTTGTAATCGGCCGAGTTTCTGCTGTCAGATGCAACAGGAATTTCTGGAGATCGTCAATCCGTTCGCGAGATATGGGAGTTTGAAATTAAGGAATGCTTGATAAACCATCAAAATTATCGCAAGTCTGACACTCGAAGCCAATAACTACAAAGGCCTTGGGGAAAAATACACGCACCGTTGTAATCGGGCGAGTTTCTGCTTTCAGATGCAATAGGAAATTCTCGAGTTCGTCAATCCGTTCGCGAGATATGGAAGTTTGAAGTTAAGGAATGGTTGAGAAACCATCACAATTTTCGCAAGTCTGATACTCGAAACCTGTAACTACTATGGCCTAGGCCAAAAATACACGTACCGTTGTAATCGGGCGAGTTTCTGCTTTCAGATGCAATAGGAATTTCTCGAGTTCTTCATTCCGTTCGCGAGATATGGGAGTTTGAAGTTAAGGAATGCTTGAGAAACCATCAAAATTTTCGCAAGTCTGATACTCGAAACCAATAACTACAAAGGCATAGGGGAAAAATGCACATACCGATGAAATCGGGCGAGTTTCTGCTTTCAGATGCAATAGGAAATTCTCGAGTTCGTCAATCCGTTCGCGACATATGGGAGTTTGAAGTTAAGGAATGCTTGAGAAACCTTGAAAATTTTCGCAAGTCTGATACTCGAATCCAATAACAAGCATGGCCTAGGGCAAAAATACACATACCGTTGTAATCGGGCGAGTTTCTGCTTTCAGATGCAATAGGAAATTCTCGAGTTCGTCATTCCGTTCGCGAGATATGGGAGTTTGAATTTAAGGAATGGTTGAGAAACCATCAAAATTTTCGCAAGTCTGATACTCGAAACCAATATCTACAGTGGCCTAGGGGAAAAATACACATACCGTTGTAATCGGGCGAGTTTCTGCTGTCAGATGCAACAGGAATTTCTCGAGTTCGTCAATCCGTTCACGAGATATGGGAGTTTGAAGTTAAGGAATGCTTGAGAAACCATCAAAATTATCGCAAGTCTGATACTCGAAGCCAATAACTACAAAGGCCTTAGGGAAAAATACACGTACCGTTGTAATCGGGCGAGTTTCTGCTTTCAGATGCAATAGGATATTCTCGAGTTCGTCAATCCGTTCGCGAGATATGGGAGTTTGAAGTTAAGGAATGGTTGAGAAACCATTACAATTTTCGCAAGTCTGATACTCGAAACCAATAACTACTATGGCCTACGGCAAATATACACGTACCGTTGTAATCGGGCGAGTTTCTGCTTTCAGATGCAATAGGAAATTCTCGAGTTCGTCAATCCGTTCGCGAGATATGGGAGTTTGAAGTTAAGGAATGCTTGAGAAACCATCAAAATTTTCGCAAGTCTGATACTCGAAACCAGTAACTACAAAGGCCTAGGGGAAAAATGCACATACCGTTGAAATCGGGCGAGTTTCTGCTTTCAGATGCAATAGGAAATTCTCGAGTTCGTCAATCCGTTCGCGAGATATGGGAGTTTGAAGTTAAGGAATGCTTGAGAAACCATCAAAATTTTCGCAAGTCTGATACTCGAATCCAATAACAAGTATGGCCTAGGGCAAAAATACACATACCGTTGTAATCGGGCGAGTTTATGCTCTCAGATGCAACAGGAATATCTCGAGTTCGTCATTCCGTTCGCGAGATATGGGAGTTTGAAGTTAAGGAATGGTTGAGAAACCATCAAAATTTTCGCAATTGTGATGCTAGAAACCAATAACTACAATGGACTAGGGGAAAAATACACATACCGTTGTAATCGGGCGAGTTTCTGCTTTCAGATGCAACTGGAATTTCTCGAGTTCGTCAATCCGTTCGCGAGATATGGGAGTTTGAAGTTATGGAATGCTTGAGAAACCATCAAAATTTTCGCAAGTCTGATACTCGAAACCAATAACTACAAAGGCATAGGGGAAGAATGCACATACCTTTGTAATTGGGTGAGTTTCCACTCTCAGATGCAACAGGAATTTCCCGAATTCGTCAATCCGTTCGCGAGATATGGGAGTTTGAAGTTAAGGAACGGTTGAGAAACCTTCAAAATTTTCCCTGGTCTGATACTCGAAACCAATAACTGGAATGGCCTAGGTCAAAAATACACGTACCGTTGTAATAGGGCGTGTTTCTGCTTTCAGATGCAATAGGAAATTCTCGAGTTCGTCAATCCGTTCGCGAGATATGGGAGTTTGAAGATAAGGAATGCTTGAGGAACCATCAAAATGATCGCAAGTGTGATACTCGAAACCAATAACTACAAAGGTCTTGAGGAAAAATACACGTACCGTTGTAATCGGGCGAGTTTATGCTTTCAGATGCAACGGGAATCTCTCGAGTTCGTCAATCCGTTCGCGAGATATGGGAGTATGAAGTTAAGGAATGCATGAGAAACCATCAAAATTATCGCAAGTCTGATACTCGAAACCAATAACTACAAAGGCCTTGGGGAAAAATACACGTACCGTTGTAATCGGGCGAGTTTATGCTCTCAGATGCAACAGGAATTTCTCGAGTTCGTCATTCCGTTCGCGAGACATGGGAGTTTGAAGTTAAGGAATGGTTGAGAAACCATCAAAATTTTCGCAATTCTGATGCTAGAAACCAATAACTACAATTGACTAGGGGAAAAATACACAGACCGTTGTAATCGGGCGAGTTTCTGCTTTCAGATGCAACAGGAATTTCTCGAGTTCGTCAATCCGTTCGCGAGATATGGGAGTTTGAAGTTAAGGAATGGTTGAGAAACCATCAAAATTTTCGCAATTCTGATGCTAGAAACCAATAACTACAATTCCCTAGGGGAAAAATACACATACCGTTGTAATCGGGCGAGTTTCTGCTTTCAGATGCAACAGGAATTTCTCGAGTTCGTCAATCCGTTCGCGAGATATGGGAGTTAGAAGTTATGGAATGCTTGAGAAACCATCAAAATTTTCGCAAGTCTGATACTCGAAACCAATAACTACTATGGCCTAGGGCAAAAATACACGTACCGTTGTAATCGGGCGAGTTTCTGCTTTCAGATGCAATAGGAAATTCTCGAGTGCGTCAATCCGTTCGCGAGATATGGGAGTTTGAAGTTATGGAATGCTTGAGAAACCATCAAAATTATCGCAAGTCTGATACTCGAAGCCAATAACTACAGAGGCCTTGGGGAAAAATACACGCACCGTTGTAATCCGGCGAGTTTCTGCTTTGAGATGCAATAGGAAATTCTCGAGTTCGTCAATCCGTTCGCGAGATATGGGAGTTTGAAGTTAAGGAATGGTTGAGAAACCAAAAAATTTTCGCAATTCTGATGCTAGAATCCAGTAACTACAATGCCCTAGGGGAAAAATACATATACCGTTGAAATCGGGCGAGTTTCTGCTTTCAGATGCAACAGGAGTTTCTCGAGTTCGTCAATCCGTTCGCGAGATATGGGAGTTTGAAGTTAAGGAATGGTTGAGAAACCTTCAAAATTTTCGCTGGTCTGATACACGAAACCAATAACTGGAATGGCCTAGGTCCAAAATACACGTACCGTTGTAATCGGGCGAGTTTCTGCTGTCAGATGCAACAGGAATTTCTCGAAATCGTCAATCCGTTCGCGAGATATGGGAGTTTGAAGTTAAGGAATGCTAGAGAAACCATCAAAATTATCGCAAGTCTGATACTCGAAACCAATAACTACAAAGGCATAGGGGAAAAATGCACATACCGTAGAAATCGGGCGAGTTTCTGCTTTCAGATGCAATAGGAAATTCTCGAGTTCGTCAATCCGTTCGCGACATATGGGAGTTTGAAGTTAAGGAATGCTTGAGAAACCTTAAAAATTTTCGCAACTCTGATACTCGAATCCAATAACAAGTATGGCCTAGGGCAAAAATACACATACCGTTGTAATCGGGCGAGTTTCTGCTTTCAGATGCAATAGGAAATTCTCGAGTTCGTCAATCCGTTCGCGAGATATGGGAGTTTGAAGTTATGGAATGCTTGAGAAACCATCAAAATTATCGCAAGTCTGATACTCGAAACCAATAACTACAAAGGCCTTGGGGAAAAATACACGTACCGTTGTAATCGGGCGTGTTTCTGCTTTCAGATGCAATAGGAAATTCTCGAGTTCGTCAATCCGTTCGCGAGATATGGTAGTTTGAAGTTAAGGAATGGTTGAGAAACCATCAAAATTTTCGCAAGTCTGATACTCGAAACCAATAACTACAATGGCCTAGGGGAAAAATGCACATACCGTTGTAATCGGGCGAGTTTCTGCTTTCAGATGCAATAGGAAATTCTCGAGTTCGTCAATCCGTTCGCGAGATATGGGAGTTTGAAGTTAAGGAATGCTTGAGAAACCATCAAAATTTTCGCAAGTCTGATACTCGAATCCAATAACAAGTATGGCCTAGGGCAAAAATACACATACCGTTGTAATCGGGCGAGTTTATGCTCTCAGATGCAACAGGAATATCTCGAGTTCGTCATTCCGTTCGCGAGATATGGGAGTTTGAAGTTAAGGAATGGTTGAGAAACCATCAAAATTTTCGCAATTGTGATGCTAGAAGCCAATAACTACAATGGACTAGGGGAAAAATACACATACCGTTGTAATCGGGCGAGTTTCTGCTTTCAGATGCAACAGGAATTTCTCGAGTTCGTCAATCCGTTCGCGAGATATGGGAGTTTGAAGTTATGGAATGCTTGAGAAACCATCAAAATTTTCGCAAGTCTGATACTCGAAACCAATAACTACAAAGGCATAGGGGAAGAATGCACATACCTTTGTAATTGGGTGAGTTTCCACTCTCAGATGCAACAGGAATTTGCCGAATTCGTCAATTCGTTCGCGAGATATGGGAGTTTGAAGTTAAGGAACGGTTGAGAAACCTTCAAAATTTTCCCTGGTCTGATACTCGAAACCAATAACTGGAATGGCCTAGGTCAAAAATACACGTACCGTTGTAATAGGGCGTGTTTCTGCTTTCAGATGCAATAGGAAATTCTCGAGTTCGTCAATCCGTTCGCGAGATATGGGAGTTTGAAGATAAGGAATGCTTGAGGAACCATCAAAATGATCGCAAGTCTGATACTCGAAACCAATAACTACAAAGGTCTTGAGGAAAAATACACGTACCGTTGTAATCGGGCGAGTTTATGCTTTCAGATGCAACAGGAATCTCTCGAGTTCGTCAATCCGTTCGCGAGATATGGGAGTATGAAGTTAAGGAATGCATGAGAAACCATCAAAATTATCGCAAGTCTGATACTAGAAACCAATAACTACAATTGACTAGGGGAAAAATACACATACCGTTGTAATCGGGCGAGTTTCTGCTTTCAGATGCAACAGGAATTTCTCGAGTTCGTCAATCCGTTCGCGAGATATGGGAGTTTGAAGTTAAGGAATGGTTGAGAAACCATCAAAATTTTCGCAATTCTGATGCTAGAAACCAATAACTACAATTCCCTAGGGGAAAAATACACATACCGTTGTAATCGGGCGAGTTTCTGCTTTCAGATGCAACAGGAATTTCTCGAGTTCGTCAATCCGTTCGCGAGATATGGGAGTTAGAAGTTATGGAATGCTTGAGAAACCATCAAAATTTTCGCAAGTCTGATACTCGAAACCAATAACTACTATGGCCTAGGGCAAAAATACACGTACCGTTGTAATCGGGCGAGTTTCTGCTTTCAGATGCAATAGGAAATTCTCGAGTTCGTCAATCCGTTCGCGAGATATGGGAGTTTGAAGTTATGGAATGCTTGAGAAACCATCAAAATTATCGCAAGTCTGATACTCGAAGCCAATAACTACAAAGGCCTTGGGGAAAAATACACGCACCGTTGTAATCCGGCGAGTTTCTGCTTTGAGATGCAATAGGAAATTCTCGAGTTCGTCAATCCGTTCGCGAGATATGGGAGTATGAAGTTAAGGAATGCATGAGAAACCATCAAAATTATCGCAAGTCTGATACTCGAAACCAATAACTACAAAGGCCTTGGGGAAAAATACACGTACCGTTGTAATCGGGCGAGTTTCTGCTTTCAGATGCAACAGGAATTTCTCGAGTTCGTCAATCCGTTCGCGAGATATGGGAGTTTGAAGTTAAGGAATGGTTGAGAAACCAAAAAATTTTCGCAATTCTGATGCTAGAATCCAGTAACTACAATGCCCTACGGGAAAAATACATATACCGTTGAAATCGGGCGAGTTTCTGCTTTCAGATGCAACAGGAGTTTCTCGAGTTCGTCAATCCGTTCGCGAGATATGGGAGTTTGAAGTTAAGGAATGGTTGAGAAACCTTCAAAATTTTCGCTGGTCTGATACACGAAACCAATAACTGGAATGGCCTAGGTCCAAAATACACGTACCGTTGTAATCGGGCGAGTTTCTGCTGTCAGATGCAACAGGAATTTATCGAAATCGTCAATCCGTTCGCGAGATATGGGAGTTTGAAGTTAAGGAATGCTAGAGAAACCATCAAAATTATCGCAAGTCTGATATTCGAAACCAATAACTACAAAGGCATAGGGGAAAAATGCACATACCGTTGAAATCGGGCGAGTTTCTGCTTTCAGATGCAATAGGAAATTCTCGAGTTCGTCAATCCGTTCGCGACATATGGGAGTTTGAAGTTAAGGAATGCTTGAGAAACCTTAAAAATTTTCGCAAGTCTGATACTCGAATCCAATAACAAGTATGGCCTAGGGCAAAAATACACATACCGTTGTAATCGGGCGAGTTTCTGCTTTCAGATGCAATAGGAAATTCTCGAGTTCGTCAATCCGTTCGCGAGATATGGGAGTTTGAAGTTATGGAATGCTTGAGAAACCATCAAAATTATCGCAAGTCTGATACTCGAAACCAATAACTACAAAGGCCTTGGGGAAAAATACACGTACCGTTGTAATCGGGCGTGTTTCTGCTTTCAGATGCAATAGGAAATTCTCGAGTTCGTCAATCCGTTCGCGAGATATGGTAGTTTGAAGTTAAGGAATGGTTGAGAAACCATCAAAATTTTCGCAAGTCTGATACTCGAAACCAATAACTACAATGGCCTAGGGGAAAAATACACATACCGTTGTAATCGGGCGAGTTTCTGCTGTCAGTTGCAACAGGAATTTCTCGAGTTCGTCAATCCGTTCACGAGATATGGGAGTTTGAAGTTAAGGAATGCTTGAGAAACCATCAAAATTATCGCAAGTCTGATACTCGAAGCCAATAACTACAAAGGCCTTAGGGAAAAATACACGTACCGTTGTAATCGGGCGAGTTTCTGCTTTCAGATGCAATAGGATATTCTCGAGTTCGTCAATCCGTTCGCGAGATATGGGAGTTTGAAGTTAAGGAATGGTTGAGAAACCATTACAATTTTCGCAAGTCTGATACTCGAAACCAATAACTACTATGGCCTAGGGCAAATATACACGTACCGTTGTAATCGGGCGAGTTTCTGCTTTCAGATGCAATAGGAAATTCTCGAGTTCGTCAATCCGTTCGCGAGATATGGGAGTTTGAAGTTAAGGAATGCTTGAGAAACCATCAAAATTTTCGCAAGTCTGATACTCGAAACCAGTAAGTACAAAGGCCTAGGGGAAAAATGCACATACCGTTGAAATCGGGCGAGTTTCTGCTTTCAGATGCAATAGGAAATTTTCGAGTTCGTCAATCCGTTCGCGAGATATGGGAGTTTGAAGTTAAGGAATGCTTGAGAAACCATCAAAATTTTCGCAAGTCTGATACTCGAAACCAATAACTACTATGGCCTAGGGCAAAAATACACGTACCGTTGTAATCGGGCGAGTTTCTGCTTTCAGATGCAATAGGAAATTCTCGAGTTCGTCAATCCGTTCGCGAGATATGGGAGTTTGAAGTTATGGAATGCTTGAGAAACCATCAAAATTATCGCAAGTCTGATACTCGAAGCCAATAACTACAAAGGCCTTGGGGAAAAATACACGCACCGTTGTAATCGGGCGAGTTTCTGCTTTGAGATGCAATAGGAAATTCTCGAGTTCGTCAATCAGTTCGCGAGATATGGGAGTATGAAGTTAAGGAATGCATGAGAAACCATCAAAATTATCGCAAGTCTGATACTCGAAACCAATAACTACAAAGGCCTTGGGGAAAAATACACGTACCGTTGTAATCGGGCGAGTTTATGCTCTCAGATGCAACAGGAATTTCTCGAGTTCGTCATTCCGTTCGCGAGACATGGGAGTTTGAAGTTAAGGAATGGTTGAGAAACCATCAAAATTTTCGCAATTCTGATGCTAGAAACCAATAACTACAATTGACTAGGGGAAAAATACACATACCCTTGTAATCGGGCGAGTTTCTGCTTTCAGATGCAACAGGAATTTCTCGAGTTCGTCAATCCGTTCGCGAGATATGGGAGTTTGAAGTTAAGGAATGCTTGAGGAGCCATCAAAATTATCGCAAGTCTGACACTCGAAACCAATAACTACTATGGCCTAGGGCAAAAATACACGTACCGTTGTAATCGGGCGAGTTTCGGCTTTCAGATGCAATAGGAATTTCTCGAGTTCGTCATTCAGTTCGCGAGATACGGGAGTTTGAAGTTAAGGAATGGTTGAGAAACCATCAAAATTTTCGCAATTCTGATGCTAGAAACCAATAACTACAATGGACTAGGGGAAAAATACACATACCGTTGTAATCGGGCGAGCTTCTGCTTTCAGATGCAACAGGAATTTCTCGAGTCCGTCAATCCGTTCGCGAGATATGGGAGTTTGAAGTTATGGAATGCTTGAGAAACCATCAAAATTTTCGCAAGTCTGATACTCGAAACCAATAACTACAAAGGCATAGGGGAAGAATGCACATACATTTGTAATCGGGTGAGTTTCCACTCTCAGATGCAACAGGAATTTCCCGAATTCGTCAATCCGTTCGCGAGATATGGGAGTTTGAAGTTAAGGAACGGTTGAGAAACCTTCAAAATTTTCCCTGGTCTGATACTCGAAACCAATAACTGGAATGGCCTAGGTCAAAAATACACGTACCGTTGTAATAGGGCGTGTTTCTGCTTTCAGATGCAATAGGAAATTCTCGAGTTCGTCAATCCGTTCGCGAGATATGGGAGTTTGAAGATAAGGAATGCTTGAGGAACCATCAAAATGATCGCAAGTCTGATACTCGAAACCAATAACTACAAAGGTCTTGGGGAAAAATACACGTACCTTTGTAATCGGGCGAGTTTATGCTTTCAGATGCAACAGGAATTTCTCGAGTTCGTCAATCCGTTCGCGAGATATGGGAGTATGAAGTTAAGGAATGCATGAGAAACCATCAAAATTATCGCAAGTCTGATACTCGAAACCAATAACTACAAAGGCCTTGGGGAAAAATACACGTACCGTTGTAATCGGGCGAGTTTATGCTCTCAGATGCAACAGGAATTTCTCGAGTTCGTCATTCCGTACGCGAGACATGGGAGTTTGAAGTTAAGGAATGGTTGAGAAACCATCAAAATTTTCGCAATTCTGATGCTAGAAACCAATAACTACAATTGACTAGGGGAAAAATACACATACCGTTGTAATCGGGCGAGTTTCTGCTTTCAGATGCAACAGGAATTTCTCGAGTTCGTCAATCCGTTCGCGAGATATGGGAGTTTGAAGTTAAGGAATGGTTGAGAAACCATCAAAATTTTCGCAATTCTGATGCTAGAAACCAATAACTACAATTCCCTAGGGGAAAAATACACATACCGTTGTAATCGGGCGAGTTTCTGCTTTCAGATGCAACAGGAATTTCTCGAGTTCGTCAATCCGTTCGCGAGATATGGGAGTTAGAAGTTATGGAATGCTTGAGAAACCATCAAAATTTTCGCAAGTCTGATACTCGAAACCAATAACTACTATGGCCTAGGGCAAAAATACACGTACCGTTGTAATCGGGCGAGTTTCTGCTTTCAGATGCAATAGGAAATTCTCGAGTTCGTCAATCCGTTCGCGAGATATGGGAGTTTGAAGTTATGGAATGCTTGAGAAACCATCAAAATTATCGCAAGTCTGATACTCGAAGCCAATAACTACAAAGGCCTTGGGGAAAAATACACGCACCGTTGTAATCGGGCGAGTTTCTGCTTTGAGATGCAATAGGAAATTCTCGAGTTCGTCAATCCGTTCGCGAGATATGGGAGTATGAAGTTAAGGAATGCATGAGAAACCATCAAAATTATCGCAAGTCTGATACTCGAAACCAATAACTACAAAGGCCTTGGGGAAAAATACACGTACCGTTGTAATCGGGCGAGTTTATGCTCTCAGATGCAACAGGAATTTCTCGAGTTCGTCATTCCGTTCGCGAGACATGGGAGTTTGAAGTTAAGGAATGGTTAAGAAACCATCAAAATTTTCGCAATTCTGATGCTACAAACCAATAACTACAATTGACTAGGGGAAAAATACACATACCGTTGTAATCGGGCGAGTTTCTGCTTTCAGATGCAACAGGAATTTCTCGAGTTCGTCAATCCGTTCGCGAGATATGGGAGTTAGAAGTTATGGAATGCTTGAGAAACCATCAAAATTTTCGCAAGTCTGATACTCGAAACCAATAACTACTATGGCCTAGGGCAAAAATACACGTACCGTTGTAATCGGGCGAGTTTCTGCTTTCAGATGCAATAGGAAATTCTCGAGTTCGTCAATCCGTTCGCGAGATATGGGAGTTTGAAGTTATGGAATGCTTGAGAAACCATCAAAATTATCGCAAGTCTGATACTCGAAACCAATAACTACAAAGGCCTTGGGGAAAAATACACGTACCGTTGTAATCGGGCGTGTTTCTGCTTTCAGATGCAATAGGAAATTCTCGAGTTCGTCAATCCGTTCGCGAGATATGGTAGTTTGAAGTTAAGGAATGGTTGAGAAACCATCAAAATTTTCGCAAGTCTGATACTCGAAACCAATAACTACAATGGCCTAGGGGAAAAATACACATACCGTTGTAATCGGGCGAGTTTCTGCTGTCAGTTGCAACAGGAATTTCTCGAGTTCGTCAATCCGTTCACGAGATATGGGAGTTTGAAGTTAAGGAATGCTTGAGAAACCATCAAAATTATCGCAAGTCTGATACTCGAAGCCAATAACTACAAAGGCCTTAGGGAAAAATACACGTACCGTTGTAATCGGGCGAGTTTCTGCTTTCAGATGCAATAGGATATTCTCGAGTTCGTCAATCCGTTCGCGAGATATGGGAGTTTGAAGTTAAGGAATGGTTGAGAAACCATTACAATTTTCGCAAGTCTGATACTCGAAACCAATAACTACTATGGCCTAGGGCAAATATACACGTACCGTTGTAATCGGGCGAGTTTCTGCTTTCAGATGCAATAGGAAATTCTCGAGTTCGTCAATCCGTTCGCGAGATATGGGACTTTGAAGTTAAGGAATGCTTGAGAAACCATCAAAATTTTCGCAAGTCTGATACTCGAAACCAGTAACTACAAAGGCCTAGGGGAAAAATGCACATACCGTTGAAATCGGGCGAGTTTCTGCTTTCAGATGCAATAGGAAATTTTCGAGTTCGTCAATCCGTTCGCGAGATATGGGAGTTTGAAGTTAAGGAATGCTTGAGAAACCGTCAAAATTTTCGCAAGTCTCATACTCGAAACCAATAACTACTATGGCCTAGGGCAAAAATACACGTACCGTTGTAATCGGGCGAGTTTCTGCTTTCAGATGCAATAGGAAATTCTCGAGTTCGTCAATCCGTTCGCGAGATATGGGAGTTTGAAGTTATGGAATGCTTGAGAAACCATCAAAATTATCGCAAGTCTGATACTCGAAGCCAATAACTACAAAGGCCTTGGGGAAAAATACACGCACCGTTGTAATCGGGCGAGTTTCTGCTTTGAGATGCAATAGGAAATTCTCGAGTTCGTCAATCAGTTCGCGAGATATGGGAGTATGAAGTTAAGGAATGCATGAGAAACCATCAAAATTATCGCAAGTCTGATACTCGAAACCAATAACTACAAAGGCCTTGGGGAAAAATACACGTACCGTTGTAATCGGGCGAGTTTATGCTCTCAGATGCAACAGGAATTTCTCGAGTTCGTCATTCCGTTCGCGAGACATGGGAGTTTGAAGTTAAGGAATGGTTGAGAAACCATCAAAATTTTCGCAATTCTGATGCTAGAAACCAATAACTACAATTGACTAGGGGAAAAATACACATACCGTTGTAATCGGGCGAGTTTCTGCTTTCAGATGCAACAGGAATTTCTCGAGTTCGTCAATCCGTTCGCGAGATATGGGAGTTTGAAGTTAAGGAATGCTTGAGAAACCATCAAAATTTTCGCAAGTCTGATACTCGAAACCAGTAACTACAAAGGCCTAGGGGAAAAATGCACATACCGTTGAAATCGGGCGAGTTTCTGCTTTCAGATGCAATAGGAAATTTTCGAGTTCGTCAATCCGTTCGCGAGATATGGGAGTTTGAAGTTAAGGAATGGTTGAGAAACCATCAAAATTTTCGCAAGTCTGATACTCGAAACCAATAACTACAATGGCCTAGGGGAAAAATACACATACCGTTGTAATCGGGCGAGTTTCTGCTGTCAGTTGCAACAGGAATTTCTCGAGTTCGTCAATCCGTTCACGAGATATGGGAGTTTGAAGTTAAGGAATGCTTGAGAAACCATCAAAATTATCGCAAGTCTGATACTCGAAGCCAATAACTACAAAGGCCTTAGGGAAAAATACACGTACCGTTGTAATCGGGCGAGTTTCTGCTTTCAGATGCAATAGGATATTCTCGAGTTCGTCAATCCGTTCGCGAGATATGGGAGTTTGAAGTTAAGGAATGGTTGAGAAACCATTACAATTTTCGCAAGTCTGATACTCGAAACCAATAACTACTATGGCCTAGGGCAAATATACACGTACCGTTGTAATCGGGCGAGTTTCTGCTTTCAGATGCAATAGGAAATTCTCGAGTTCGTCAATCCGTTCGCGAGATATGGGAGTTTGAAGTTAAGGAATGCTTGAGAAACCATCAAAATTTTCGCAAGTCTGATACTCGAAACCAGTAACTACAAAGGCCTAGGGGAAAAATGCACATATCGTTGAAATCGGGCGAGTTTCTGCTTTCAGATGCAATAGGAAATTTTCGAGTTCGTCAATCCGTTCGCGAGATATGGGAGTTTGAAGTTAAGGAATGCTTGAGAAACCATCAAAATTTTCGCAAGTCTGATACTCGAAACCAATAACTACTATGGCCTAGGGCAAAAATACACGTACCGTTGTAATCGGGCGAGTTTCTGCTTTCAGATGCAATAGGAAATTCTCGAGTTCGTCAATCCGTTCGCGAGATATGGGAGTTTGAAGTTATGGAATGCTTGAGAAACCATCAAAATTATCGCAAGTCTGATACTCGAAGCCAATAACTACAAAGGCCTTGGGGAAAAATACACGCACCGTTGTAATCGGGCGAGTTTCTGCTTTGAGATGCAATAGGAAATTCTCGAGTTCGTCAATCAGTTCGCGAGATATGGGAGTATGAAGTTAAGGAATGCATGAGAAACCATCAAAATTATCGCAAGTCTGATACTCGAAACCAATAACTACAAAGGCCTTGGGGAAAAATACACGTACCGTTGTAATCGGGCGAGTTTATGCTCTCAGATGCAACAGGAATTTCTCGAGTTCGTCATTCCGTTCGCGAGACATGGGAGTTTGAAGTTAAGGAATGGTTGAGAAACCATCAAAATTTTCGCAATTCTGATGCTAGAAACCAATAACTACAATTGACTAGGGGAAAAATACACATACCGTTGTAATCGGGCGAGTTTCTGCTTTCAGATGCAACAGGAATTTCTCGAGTTCGTCAATCCGTTCGCGAGATATGGGAGTTTGAAGTTAAGGAATGCTTGAGAAACCATCAAAATTTTCGCAAGTCTGATACTCGAAACCAGTAACTACAAAGGCCTAGGGGAAAAATGCACATACCGTTGAAATCGGGCGAGTTTCTGCTTTCAGATGCAATAGGAAATTTTCGAGTTCGTCAATCCGTTCGCGAGATATGGGAGTTTGAAGTTAAGGAATGGTTGAGAAACCATCAAAATTTTCGCAAGTCTGATACTCGAAACCAATAACTACAATGGCCTAGGGGAAAAATACACATACCGTTGTAATCGGGCGAGTTTCTGCTGTCAGTTGCAACAGGAATTTCTCGAGTTCGTCAATCCGTTCACGAGATATGGGAGTTTGAAGTTAAGGAATGCTTGAGAAACCATCAAAATTATCGCAAGTCTGATACTCGAAGCCAATAACTACAAAGGCCTTAGGGAAAAATACACGTACCGTTGTAATCGGGCGAGTTTCTGCTTTCAGATGCAATAGGATATTCTCGAGTTCGTCAATCCGTTCGCGAGATATGGGAGTTTGAAGTTAAGGAATGGTTGAGAAACCATTACAATTTTCGCAAGTCTGATACTCGAAACCAATAACTACTATGGCCTAGGGCAAATATACACGTACCGTTGTAATCGGGCGAGTTTCTGCTTTCAGATGCAATAGGAAATTCTCGAGTTCGTCAATCCGTTCGCGAGATATGGGAGTTTGAAGTTAAGGAATGCTTGAGAAACCATCAAAATTTTCGCAAGTCTGATACTCGAAACCAGTAACTACAAAGGCCTAGGGGAAAAATGCACATATCGTTGAAATCGGGCGAGTTTCTGCTTTCAGATGCAATAGGAAATTTTCGAGTTCGTCAATCCGTTCGCGAGATATGGGAGTTTGAAGTTAAGGAATGCTTGAGAAACCATCAAAATTTTCGCAAGTCTGATACTCGAAACCAATAACTACTATGGCCTAGGGCAAAAATACACGTACCGTTGTAATCGGGCGAGTTTCTGCTTTCAGATGCGATAGGAAATTCTCGAGTTCGTCAATCCGTTCGCGAGATATGGGAGTTTGAAGTTATGGAATGCTTGAGAAACCATCAAAATTATCGCAAGTCTGATACTCGAAGCCAATAACTACAAAGGCCTTGGGGAAAAATACACGCACCGTTGTAATCGGGCGAGTTTCTGCTTTGAGATGCAATAGGAAATTCTCGAGTTCGTCAATCAGTTCGCGAGATATGGGAGTATGAAGTTAAGGAATGCATGAGAAACCATCAAAATTATCGCAAGTCTGATACTCGAAACCAATAACTACAAAGGCCTTGGGGAAAAATACACGTACCGTTGTAATCGGGCGAGTTTATGCTCTCAGATGCAACAGGAATTTCTCGAGTTCGTCATTCCGTTCGCGAGACATGGGAGTTTGAAGTTAAGGAATGGTTGAGAAACCATCAAAATTTTCGCAATTCTGATGCTAGAAACCAATAACTACAATTGACTAGGGGAAAAATACACATACCGTTGTAATCGGGCGAGTTTCTGCTTTCAGATGCAACAGGAATTTCTCGAGTTCGTCAATCCGTTCGCGAGATATGGGAGTTTGAAGTTAAGGAATGCTTGAGAAACCATCAAAATTTTCGCAAGTCTGATACTCGAAACCAGTAACTACAAAGGCCTAGGGGAAAAATGCACATACCGTTGAAATCGGGCGAGTTTCTGCTTTCAGATGCAATAGGAAATTTTCGAGTTCGTCAATCCGTTCGCGAGATATGGGAGTTTGAAGTTAAGGAATGGTTGAGAAACCATCAAAATTTTCGCAAGTCTGATACTCGAAACCAATAACTACAATGGCCTAGGGGAAAAATACACATACCGTTGTAATCGGGCGAGTTTCTGCTGTCAGTTGCAACAGGAATTTCTCGAGTTCGTCAATCCGTTCGCGAGATATGGGAGTTTGAAGTTAAGGAATGCTTGAGGAGCCATCAAAATTATCGCAAGTCTGACACTCGAAACCAATAACTACTATGGCCTAGGGCAAAAATACACGTACCGTTGTAATCGGGCGAGTTTCGGCTTTCAGATGCAATAGGAATTTCTCGAGTTCGTCATTCAGTTCGCGAGATACGGGAGTTTGAAGTTAAGGAATGGTTGAGAAACCATCAAAATTTTCGCAATTCTGATGCTAGAAACCAATAACTACAATGGACTAGGGGAAAAATACACATACCGTTGTAATCGGGCGAGTTTCTGCTTTCAGATGCAACAGGAATTTCTCGAGTTCGTCAATCCGTTCGCGAGATATGGGAGTTTGAAGTTATGGAATGCTTGAGAAACCATCAAAATTTTCGCAAGTCTGATACTCGAAACCAATAACTACAAAGGCATAGGGGAAGAATGCACATACCTTTGTAATCGGGTGAGTTTCCACTCTCAGATGCAACAGGAATTTCCCGAATTCGTCAATCCGTTCGCGAGATATGGGAGTTTGAAGTTAAGGAACGGTTGAGAAACCTTCAAAATTTTCCCTGGTCTGATACTCGAAACCAATAACTGGAATGGCCTAGGTCAAAAATACACGTACCGTTGTAATAGGGCGTGTTTCTGCTTTCAGATGCAATAGGAAATTCTCGAGTTCGTCAATCCGTTCGCGAGATATGGGAGTTTGAAGATAAGGAATGCTTGAGGAACCATCAAAATGATCGCAAGTCTGATACTCGAAACCAATAACTACAAAGGTCTTGAGGAAAAATACACGTACCTTTGTAATCGGGCGAGTTTATGCTTTCAGATGCAACAGGAATTTCTCGAGTTCGTCAATCCGTTCGCGAGATATGGGAGTATGAAGTTAAGGAATGCATGAGAAACCATCAAAATTATCGCAAGTCTGATACTCGAAACCAATAACTACAAAGGCCTTGGGGAAAAATACACGTACCGTTGTAATCGGGCGAGTTTATGCTCTCAGATGCAACAGGAATTTCTCGAGTTCGTCATTCCGTACGCGAGACATGGGAGTTTGAAGTTAAGGAATGGTTGAGAAACCATCAAAATTTTCGCAATTCTGATGCTAGAAACCAATAACTACAATTGACTAGGGGAAAAATACACATACCGTTGTAATCGGGCGAGTTTCTGCTTTCAGATGCAACAGGAATTTCTCGAGTTCGTCAATCCGTTCGCGAGATATGGGAGTTTGAAGTTAAGGAATGGTTGAGAAACCATCAAAATTTTCGCAATTCTGATGCTAGAAACCAATAACTACAATTCCCTAGGGGAAAAATACACATACCGTTGTAATCGGGCGAGTTTCTGCTTTCAGATGCAACAGGAATTTCTCGAGTTCGTCAATCCGTTCGCGAGATATGGGAGTCAGAAGTTATGGAATGCTTGAGAAACCATCAAAATTTTCGCAAGTCTGATACTCGAAACCAATAACTACTATGGCCTAGGGCAAAAATACACGTACCGTTGTAATCGGGCGAGTTTCTGCTTTCAGATGCAATAGGAAATTCTCGAGTTCGTCAATCCGTTCGCGAGATATGGGAGTTTGAAGTTATGGAATGCTTGAGAAACCATCAAAATTATCGCAAGTCTGATACTCGAAGCCAATAACTACAAAGGCCTTGGGGAAAAATACACGCACCGTTGTAATCGGGCGAGTTTCGGCTTTCAGATGCAATAGGAATTTCTCGAGTTCGTCATTCCGTTCGCGAGATACGGGAGTTTGAAGTTAAGGAATGCTAGAGAAACCATCAAAATTTTCGCAAGTCTGATACTCGAAACCAATAACTACAAAGGCATAGGGGAAAAATGCACGTACCGTTGTAATCGGGCGAGCTTATGCTCTCAGATGCAACAGGAATTTCTCGAGTTCGTCATTCCGTTCGCGAGACATGGGAGTTTGAAGTTAAGGAATGGTTAAGAAACCATCAAAATTTTCGCAATTCTGATGCTAGAAACCAATAACTACAATTGACTAGGGGAAAAATACACATACCGTTGTAATCGGGCGAGTTTCTGCTTTCAGATGCAACAGGAGTTTCTCGAGTTCGTCAATCCGTTCGCGAGATATGGGAGTTTGAAGTTAAGGAATGGTTGAGAAACCTTCAAAATTTTCGCTGGTCTGATACACGAAACCAATAACTGGAATGGCCTAGGTCCAAAATACACGTACCGTTGTAATCGGGCGAGTTTCTGCTGTCAGATGCAGCAGGAATTTCTCGAAATCGTCAATCCGTTCGCGAGATATGGGAGTTGGAAGTTAAGGAATGCTAGAGAAACCATCAAAATTTTCGCAAGTCTGATACTCGAAACCAATAACTACAAAGGCATAGGGGAAAAATTCACATACCGTTGAAATCGGGCGAGTTTCTGCTGTCAGTTGCAACAGGAATTTCTCGAGTTCGTCAATCCGTTCACGAGATATGGGAGTTTGAAGTTAAGGAATGCTTGAGAAACCATCAAAATTATCGCAAGTCTGATACTCGAAGCCAATAACTACAAAGGCCTTAGGGAAAAATACACGTACCGTTGTAATCGGGCGAGTTTCTGCTTTCAGATGCAATAGGATATTCTCGAGTTCGTCAATGCGTTCGCGAGATATGGGAGTTTGAAGTTAAGGAATGGTTGAGAAACCATTACAATTTTCGCAAGTCTGATACTCGAAACCAATAACTACTATGGCCTAGGGCAAATATACACGTACCGTTGTAATCGGGCGAGTTTCTGCTTTCAGATGCAATAGGAAATTCTCGAGTTCGTCAATCCGTTCGCGAGATATGGGAGTTTGAAGTTAAGGAATGCTTGAGAAACCATCAAAATTTTCGCAAGTCTGATACTCGAAACCAGTAACTACAAAGGCCTAGGGGAAAAATGCACATACCGTTGAAATCGGGCGAGTTTCTGCTTTCAGATGCAATAGGAAATTTTCGAGTTCGTCAATCCGTTCGCGAGATATGGGAGTTTGAAGTTAAGGAATGCTTGAGAAACCATCAAAATTTTCGCAAGTCTGATACTCGAAACCAATAACTACTATGGCCTAGGGCAAAAATACACGTACCGTTGTAATCGGGCGAGTTTCTGCTTTCAGATGCAATAGGAAATTCTCGAGTTCGTCAATCCGTTCGCGAGATATGGGAGTTTGAAGTTATGGAATGCTTGAGAAACCATCAAAATTATCGCAAGTCTGATACTCGAAGCCAATAACTACAAAGGCCTTGGGGAAAAATACACGCACCGTTGTAATCGGGCGAGTTTCTGCTTTGAGATGCAATAGGAAATTCTCGAGTTCGTCAATCCGTTCGCGAGATATGGGAGTATGAAGTTAAGGAATGCATGAGAAACCATCAAAATTATCGCAAGTCTGATACTCGAAACCAATAACTACAAAGGCCTTGGGGAAAAATACACGTACCGTTGTAATCGGGCGAGTTTATGCTCTCAGATGCAACAGGAATTTCTCGAGTTCGTCATTCCGTTCGCGAGACATGGGAGTTTGAAGTTAAGGAATGGTTGAGAAACCATCAAAATTTTCGCAATTCTGATGCTAGAAACCAATAACTACAATTGACTAGGGGAAAAATACACATACCTTTGTAATCGGGCGAGTTTCTGCTTTCAGATGCAACAGGAATTTCTCGAGTTCGTCAATCCGTTCGCGAGATATGGGAGTTTGAAGTTAAGGAATGCTTGAGGAGCCATCAAAATTATCGCAAGTCTGACACTCGAAACCAATAACTACTATGGCCTAGGGCAAAAATACACGTACCGTTGTAATCGGGCGAGTTTCGGCTTTCAGATGCAATAGGAATTTCTCGAGTTCGTCATTCCGTTCGCGAGATACGGGAGTTTGAAGTTAAGGAATGGTTGAGAAACCATCAAAATTTTCGCAATTCTGATGCTAGAAACCAATAACTACAATGCCCTAGGGGAAAAATACATATACCGTTGAAATCGGGCGAGTTTCTGCTTTCAGATGCAACAGGAGTTTCTCGAGTTCGTCAATCCGTTCGCGAGATATGGGAGTTTGAAGTTAAGGAATGGTTGAGAAACCTTCAAAATTTTCGCTGGTCTGATACACGAAACCAATAACTGGAATGGCCTAGGTCCAAAATACACGTACCGTTGTAATCGGGCGAGTTTCTGCTGTCAGATGCAACAGGAATTTCTCGAAATCGTCAATCCGTTCGCGAGATATGGGAGTTTGAAGTTAAGGAATGCTTGAGAAACCATCAAAATTTTCGCAAGTCTGATACTCGAAACCAATAACTACAAAGGCATAGGGGAAAAATGCACATACCGTTGTAATCGGGCGAGTTTCTGCTTTCAGATGCAATAGGAAATTCTCGAGATCGTCATTCCGTTCGCGAGATATGGGAGTTTGAAGTTAAGGAATGGTTGAGAAACCATCAAAATTTTCGCAATTCTGATGCTAGAAACCAATAACTACAATGGCCTAGGGGAAAAATACACATACCGTTGTAATCGGGCGAGTTTCTGCTTTCAGATGCAACAGGAGTTTCTCGAGTTCGTCAATCCCTTCGCGAGATGTGGGAGTTAGAAGTTATGGAATGCTTGAGAAACCATCAAAATTTTCGCAAGTCTGATACTCGAAACCAATAACTACAAAGGCATAGGGGAAGAATGCACATACCTTTGTAATCGGGTGAGTTTCCACTCTCAGATGCAACAGGAATTTCCCGAATTCGTCAATCCGTTCGCGAGATATGGGAGATTGAAGTTAAGGAACGGTTGAGAAACCATCAAAATTTTCCCTGGTCTGATACTCGAAACCAATAACTGGAATGGCCTAGGTCAAAAATACACGTACCGTTGTAATAGGGCGTGATTCTGCTTTCAGATGCAATAGGAAATTCTCGAGTTCGTCAATCCGTTCGCGAGATATGGGAGCTTGAAGATAAGGAATGCTTGAGGAACCATCAAAATGATCGCAAGTCTGATACTCGAAACCAATAACTACAAAGGTCTTGGGGAAAAATACACGTACCGTTGTAATCGGGCGAGTTTATGCTTTCAGGTGCAACAGGAATTTCTCGAGTTCGTCAATCCGTTCGCGAGATATGGGAGTATGAAGTTAAGGAATGCATGAGAAACCATCAAAATTATCGCAAGTCTGATACTCGAAACCAATAACTACAAAGGCATAGGGGAAGAAAGCACATACCTTTGTAATCGGGTGAGTTTCCACTCTCAGATGCAACAGGAATTTCTCGAATTCGTCAATCCGTTCGCGAGATATGGGAGTTTGAAGTTAAGGAACGGTTGAGAAACCTTCAAAATTTTCCCTGGTCTGATACTCGAAACCAATAACTGGAATGGCCTAGGTCAAAAATACACGTACCGTTGTAATAGGGCGTGTTTCTGCTTTCAGATGCAATAGGAAATTCTCGAGTTCGTCAATCCGTTCGCGAGATATGGGAGCTTGAAGATAACGAATGCTTGAGGAACCATCAAAATGATCGCAAGTCTGATACTCGAAACCAATAACTACAAAGGTCTTGGGGAAAAATACACGTACCGTTGTAATCGGGCGAGTTTATGCTTTCAGATGCAACAGGAATTTCTCGAGTTCGTCAATCCGTTCGCGAGATATGGGAGTATGAAGTTAAGGAATGCATGAGAAACCATCAAAATTATCTCAAGTCTGATACTCGAAACCAATAACTACAAAGGCCTTGGGGAAAAATACACGTACCGTTGTAATCGGGCGAGTTTATGCTCTCAGATGCAACAGGAATTTCTCGAGTTCGTCATTCCGTTCGCGAGACATGGGAGTTTGAAGTTAAGGAATGGTTGAGAAACCATCAAAATTTTCGCAATTCTGATGCTAGAAACCAATAACTACAATTGACTAGGGGAAAAATACACATACCGTTGTAATCGGGCGAGTTTCTGCTTTCAGATGCAACAGGAATTTCTCGAGTTCGTCAATCCGTTCGCGAGATATGGGAGTTTGAAGTTAAGGAATGCTTGAGGAGCCATCAAAATTATCGCAAATCTGACACTCGAAACCAATAACTACAAAGGCATAGGGGAAAAATGCACATACCTTTGTAATCGGGCGAGTTTCCACTTTCAGATGCAACAGGAATTTCTCGAGTTCGTCATTCCGTTCGCGAGATATGGGAGTTTGAAGTTAAGGAATGGTTGAGTAACCATCAAAATGTTCGCAATTCTGATGCTAGAAACCAATAACTACAATGGACTAGGGGAAAAATACACATACCGTTGTAATCGGGCGAGTTTCTGCTTTCAGATGCAACAGGAATTTCTCGAGTTCGTCATTCCGCTCGCGAGATATGGGAGTTTGAAGTTAAGGAATGGTTGAGAAACCATCAAAATGATCGCAAGTCTGATACTCGAAACCAATAACTACAAAGGTCTTGGGGAAAAATACACGTACCGTTGTAATCGGGCGAGTTTATGCTTTCAGATGCAACAGGAATTTCTCGAGTTCGTCAATCCGTTCGCGAGATATGGGAGTATGAAGTTAAGGAATGCATGAGAAACCATCAAAATTATCTCAAGTCTGATACTCGAAACCAATAACTACAAAGGCCTTGGGGAAAAATACACGTACCGTTGTAATCGGGCGAGTTTATGCTCTCAGATGCAACAGGAATTTCTCGAGTTCGTCATTCCGTTCGCGAGACATGGGAGTTTGAAGTTAAGGAATGGTTGAGAAACCATCAAAATTTTCGCAATTCTGATGCTAGAAACCAATAACTACAATTGACTAGGGGAAAAATACACATACCGTTGTAATCGGGCGAGTTTCTGCTTTCAGATGCAACAGGAATTTCTCGAGTTCGTCAATCCGTTCGCGAGATATGGGAGTTTGAAGTTAAGGAATGCTTGAGGAGCCATCAAAATTATCGCAAGTCTGACACTCGAAACCAATAACTACAAAGGCATAGGGGAAAAATGCACATACCTTTGTAATCGGGCGAGTTTCCACTTTCAGATGCAACAGGAATTTCTCGAGTTCGTCATTCCGTTCGCGAGATATGGGAGTTTGAAGTTAAGGAATGGTTGAGACACCATCAAAATGTTCGCAATTCTGATGCTAGAAACCAATAACTACAATGGACTAGGGGAAAAATACACATACCGTTGTAATCGGGCGAGTTTCTGCTTTCAGATGCAACAGGAATTTCTCGATTTCGTCATTCCGTTCGCGAGATATGGGAGTTTGAAGTTAAGGAATGGTTGAGAAACCATCAAAATGTTCGCAATTCTGATGCTAGAAACCAATAACTACAATGGACTAGGGGAAAAATACACATACCGTTGTAATCGGGCGAGTTTCTGCTTTCAGATGCAACAGGAATTTCTAGAGTTCGTCAATCCGTTCGCGAGATATGGGAGTTTGAAGTTAAGGAATGCTTGAGCACCATCAAAATTATCGCAAGTCTGATACTCGAAATCAATAACTACAAAGGCCTTGGGGAAAAATACACGTACCGTTGTAATCGGGCGAGTTTCTGCTTTCAGATGCAACAGGAATTTCTCGAGTTCGTCAATCCGTTCGCGAGATATGGGAGTTTGAATTTATGGAATGCTTGAGAAAGCATCAAAATTTTCGCAAGTCTGATACTCGAAACCAATAACTACAAAGGCATAGGGGAAAAATGCACATACCTTTGTAAGCGGGCGTGTTTCCACTTTCAGATGCAACAGGAATTTTTCGAGTTCGTCATTCCGTTCGCGAGATATGGGAGTTTGAAGTGAAGGAATGGTTGAGAAACCATCAAAATGTTCGCAATTATGATGCTAGAAACAAATAACTACAATGGACTAGGGGAAAAATACATACCGTTGAAATCGGGCGAGTTTCTGCTTTCAGTTGCAACAGGAATTTCTCGAATTCGTCAATCCGTTCGCGAGATATGGGAGTTTGAAGTTAAGGAATGGTTGAGAAACCTTCAAAATTTTCGCTGGTGTGATACTCGAAACAAATAACTGGAATGGCCTAGGTCAAAAATACACGTACCGTTGTAATCGGGTGTGTTTCTGCATTTAGATGCAATAGGAAATTCTCGAGTTCGTCAATCCGTTCGCGAGATATGGTAGTTTGAATTTAAGGAATGGTTAAGAAACCATCAAAATTTTCGCAATTCTGATGCTAGAAACCAATAACTACAATGGCCTAGGGGAAAAATACACATACCGTTGTAATCGGGCGAGTTTCTGCTTTCAGATGCAACAGGAATTTCTCGAGTACGTCAATCCGTTCGCGAGATATGGGAGTTTGAAGTTAAGGAATGGTTGAGAAACCATCAAAATTTTCGCTGGTCTGATACTCGAAACCAATAACTGGAATGGCCTAGGGGAAAAGTACACACACCATTGTACTCGGGCGAGTTTCTGCTTTCAGATGCAACGGGAATTTCTCGAGTGCGTCAATCCGTTCGCGACATATGGGAGTTTGAAGTTAAGGAATGGTTGAGAAACCATCAAAATTTTAGCAAGTCTGATACTCGAAACCAATAACTACAATGGCCTAGGGCAAAAGTACACTCACCATTGTAATCGGGCGAGCTTCCGCTTTCTGATGCAATAGAAAATTCTCGAGTTCTGCAATCCGTTCGAGAGATATGGGTGTGTGAAGTTAAGGAATGGTTGAGAAACCATCAAAATTTTCGCAAGTCTGATACTCGAAACCAATAACTACAATGGCCTAGGGGAAAAATACACATAGCGTTGTAATCGGGCGAGTTTCTGCTTTCAGATGCAATAGGAAATTCTCGAGTTCGTCAATCCGTTCCCGAGATATGGATGTGTAAAGTTAAGGAATGGTTGAGAAAGCATCAAAATTTTCGCAAGTCTGATACTCGAAACCAATAACTACAAAGGCATAGGGGAAAAATGCACATACCTTTGTAATCGGGCGAGTTTCCACTTTCAGATGCAACAGGAATTTCTCGAGTTCGTCAATCCGTTCGCGGGATATGGGAGTTTGAAGTTAAGGAATGCTTGAGATACCATCAAAATTATCGCAAGTCTGATACTCGAAACCAATAACTACAAAGGCCTTGGGGAAAAATACACGTACCGTTGTAATCGGGCGAGTTTATGCTTTCAGATGCAACAGGAATTTCTCGAGTTCGTCAATCCGTTCGCGAGATATGGGAGTTTGAAGTTATGGAATGCTTGAGAAACCATCAAAATTTTCGCAAGTCTGATACTCGAAACCAATAACTACAAAGGCATAGGGGAAGAATGCACATACCTTTGTAATCGGGCGAGTTTCGGCTCTCAGATGCAACAGGAATTTCTCGAGTTCGTCATTCAGTTCGCGAGATATGGGAGTTTGAAGTTACGGAATGGTTGAGAAACCATCAAAATTTTCGCAATTCTGATGCTAGAAACCAATAACTTCAATGGCCTAGGGGAAAAATACACATACCGTTGTAATCGGGCTAGTTTCTGCTTTCAGATGCAACAGGAATTTCTCGAGTTCGTCAATCCGTTTGCGAGATATGGGAGTTTGAAGTTAAGGAATGGTTGAGAAACCATCAAAACTTTCGCAAGTCTGATACTCGAAACCAATAACTACACAGGCCTAGGGGAAAAGTACACACACCGTTGTAATCGGGCGAGTTTCTGCTTTCAGATGCAATAGGAAATTCTCGAGTTCGTCAATCTGTTCGCGAGATATGGAAGTTTGAAGTTAAGGCATGCTTGAGAAACCATCAAAATTTTCGCTGGTCTAATACTCGAAACCAATAACTGGAATGGCCTAGGGGAAAAGTGCACACACCATTGTAATCTGGCGGGTTTCTACTTTCAGATGCAATAGAAATTTCTCGAGTTCGTCATTCCGTTCGCGAGATATGGGAGTTTGAAGTTAAGGAATGTTTGAGAAACCATCAAAATTTTCCTTGCATCTGATACTCGAAACCAATAACTGGAATGGCCTAGGAGAGAAGTACACACACCATTGTATTCGGGCGTGTTTCTACTTTCACATGCAACGGGAATTTCTCGAGTTCGTCAATGCGTTCGCGAGGTATGGGAGTTTGAAGTTAAGGAATGGCTGAGAAATCATCAAAATTTTCGCAAGTCTTATACTCGAATCCAATAACTACTATGGCCTAGGGCAAAAATACACATACCGTTGTAATCGGGCGAGTTTCTGCTTTCAGATGCAATAGGAAATTCTCGAGTTCGTCAATCCGTTCGGGAGATATGGAATTTTGAAGTTAAGGAATGTTTGAGGCACGATCAAAATTTTCGCAAGTCTGATACTCGAAACCAACAACTACACAGGCCTCGGGGAAAAATACACATACCGTTGTAATCGGGCGAGTTTCTACTTTCACATGCAACAGGAATTTCTCGAGTTCGTCTATCCGTTCGCGATATATGGGAGTTTGAAGTTAAGGAATGGTTGAGAATACATCAAAATTTTCGCAAGTCTGATACTCGAAACCAATAACTACAAAGGCCTAGGGGAAAAATACACATACCGTTGTAATCGGGCGAGTTTCTACTTTCAGGTTCAACAGGAATTTCTCGCGTTCGTCAATCCGTTCGCGAGATATGGGAGTTTGAAGTTAAGGAATGGTTGAGAAACCATCAAAATTTTCGCATGTCTGATACTCGAAACCAATAACTGGAATGGCCTAGGGGAAAAGTATACATACTGTTGTAATCGGGCGACTTTCTACTTTCACATGCAACAGGAATTTCTCGAGATCGTCAATCCAATCGCGGGATATGGGAGTTTGAAGTTAAGGAGTGGTTGAGAAACCATCAAAATTTTCGCAAGTCTGATACTAGAAACCAATAACTACAAATGCCTAGGGGAAAAATACACATACCATTTGATCGGGCGAGATTCTACTTTCACATGCAACAGGAATTTCTCGAGTTCGTCAATCCGTTCGCGAGATATGGAAATTTGAAGTTAAGGCATGCTTGAGAAACCATCAAAACTTTCGCTGGTCTGATACTCGAAAAAAACAACTGGAATGGCCTAGGGGAAAAGAACACACACCTTTGTAATCGGGCGAGTTTCTGCTTTCAGATGCAATAGGAAATTCTCGAGTTCGTCAATCCGTTCGCGAGATATGGAAGTTTGAAGTTAAGGCATGCTTGAGAAACCATCAAAATTTTCGCTGGTCTGATACTCGAAAACAACAACTGGAATGGCCTAGGGGAAAAGAACACATACCATTGTAATCGGGCGAGTTTCTGCTTTTAGATGCAATAGGAAATTCTCGAGTTCGTCAATGCGTTCGCGAGATATGGGAGTTTGAAGTTAAGGAATGCCTGAGATATCATCAAAATTTTCGCAAGTCTGATACTCGAAACCAACAACTGGAATGACCAAGGGGAAAAGTACACACACCGTTGTAATCGGGCGAGTTTCTGCTTTCAGATGCAATAGGAAATTCTCGAGTTCGTCAATCTGTTCGCGAGATATGGAAGTTTGAAGTTAAGGCATGCTTGAGAAACCATCAAAATTTTCGCTGGTCTAATACTCGAAACCAATAACTGGAATGGCCTAGGGGAAAAGTGCACACACCATTGTAATCTGGCGGGTTTCTACTTTCAGATGCAATAGGAATTTCTCGAGTTCGTCATTCCGTTCGCGAGATATGGGAGTTTGAAGTTAAGGAATGTTTGAGAAACCATCAAAATTTTCCTTGCATCTGATACTCGAAACCAATAACTGGAATGGCCTAGGAGAGAAGTACACACACCATTGTATTCGGGCGTGTTTCTACTTTCACATGCAATGGGAATTTCTCGAGTTCGTCAATGCGTTCGCGAGGTATGGGAGTTTGAAGTTAAGGAATGGCTGAGAAATCATCAAAATTTTCGCAAGTCTGATACTCGAATCCAATAACTACTATGGCCTAGGGCAAAAATACACATGCCGTTGTAATCGGGCGAGTTTCTGCTTTCAGATGCAATAGGAAATTCTCGAGTTCGTCAATCCGTTCGGGAGATATGGAATTTTGAAGTTAAGGAATGTTTGAGGCACGATCAAAATTTTCGCAAGTCTGATTCTCGAAACCAATAACTACAAAGGCCTAGCGGAAAAATACACATACCGTTGTAATCGGGCGAGATTCTACTTTCACATGCAACAGGAATTTCTCGAGTTCGTCTATCCGTTCGCGATATATGGGAGTTTGAAGTTAAGGAATGCTTGAGAAACCAGCAAAATTTTCGCAAGTCTGATACACGAATCCAATAACTATTATGGCCTAGGGCAAAAATACACATAGCGTTGTAATCGGGCGAGTTTCTGCTTTCAGTTGCAATAGGAAATTCTCGAGTTCGTCAATCCGTTCGCGAGATATGGAAGTTTGAAGTTAAGGAATGGTTGAGAAACCATCAAAATTATCGCAAGTCCGATACTCGAAACCAATGACTAGAATGGCCTAGGGGAAATGTACACATACCATTGTAATCGGGTGAGTTTCTACTTTCAGATGCAACAGGAATTTCTCGAGTTCGTCAATCCGTTCGCGAGATATGGGAGTTTGAAGTTAAGGAATGGTTGAGAAACCATCAAAATTTTCGCAAGTCTGATACTCGAAACCAATAACTACAAAGGCCTAGGGGAAATACACATACCGTTGTAATCGGGCGAGTTTCTACTTTCGGATGCAACCAGAATTTCTCGAGTTCGTCAATCCGTTCGCGAGATATGGGAGTTTGAAGTTAAGGAATGTTTGAGAAACCATCAAAATTTTCCTTGCATCTGATACTCGAAACCAATAACTGGAATGGCCTAGGAGAGAAGTACACACACCATTGTATTCGGGCGTGTTTCTACTTTCACATGCAACAGGAATTTCTCGAGTTCGTCAATCCATTCGCGGGATATGGGAGTTTGAAGTTAAGGAATGGTTGAGAAACCATCAAAATTTTCGCAAGTCTGATACTCGAATCCAATAACTACTATGGCCTAGGGCAAAAATACACATACCTTTGTAATCGGGCTAGCTTCAACTTTCAAATGCAACAGGAATTTCTCGAGTTCGTCAATCCGTTCGCGAGATATGGGAGTCTGAAGTTAAGGAGTGGTTGAGAAACCATCAAAATTTTCGCAAGTCTGATACTCGAAACCAATAACTACAAAGGCCTAGGGGAAAAATACACATACCGTTGTAATCGGGCGAGTTTCTACTTTCAGATTCAACAGGAATTTCTCGCGTTCGTCAATCCGTTCGCGAGATATGGGAGTTTGAAGTTAAGGAATGCTTGAGAAACCATCAAAATTTTCGCAAGTCTGATACTCGAAACCAATAACTACAATGGCCTAGGGGAAAAATACACATACCGTTGTAATCGGGCGAGCTTCTACTTTCAGATGCAACAGGAATTTCTCGAGTTCGTCCATCCGTTCGCGAGATATGGGAGTTTGAGGTTAAGGAATGGTTGAGAAATCATCAAAATTTTCGCAAGTCTGATACTCGAATCCAATAACTACTATGGCCTAGGGCAAAAATACACATAACTTTGTAATCGGGCTAGTTTCTACTTTCAGATTCAACAGGAATTTCTCGCGTTCGTCAATCCGTTCGCGAGATATGGGAGTTTGAAATTAAGGAATGGTTGAGAAACCATCAAAATTTTCGCATGTCTGATACTCGAAACCAATAACTGGAATGGCCTATGGGAAAAGTACACACACCGTTGTAATCGGGCGAGTTTCTGCTTTCAGATGCAATAGGAAATTCTCGAGTTCGTCAATCCGTTCGCGAGATATGGGAGTTGGAAGTTAAGGAATGGTTGAGAAACCATCAAAATTTTCCTTGGGTCTGATACTCGAAACCAATAACTGGAATGGCCTAGGAGAAATTGTACACACACCGTTGTATTCGGGCGTGTTTCTACTTTCAGATGCAACAGGAATTTCTCGAGTTCGTCAATCCGTTCGCGAGATATGTGAGTTTGAATTTAAGGAATGGTTGAGAAACCATCAAAATTTTCCTTGTGTCTGATACTCGAAACCAATAACTGGAATGGCCTAGGAGAAAAGTACACACACCATTGTATTCGGGCGTGTTTCTACTTTCAGATGCAACAGGAATTCCTCGAGTTCGTCAATCCGTTCGGGAGATATGGGAGTTTGAAGGTAAGGAATGATTGAGAAACCATCAAAATTTTCCTTGTGTCTGATACTCGAAACTAATAACTGGAATGGCCTAGGAGAAATGTACACACACCATTGTAATCGGGCGAGTTTCTACTTTCAGATTCAACAGGAATTTCACGAGTTCGTCAATGCGTTCGCGAGATATGGGAGTTTGAAGTTAAGGAATGGTTGAGAAACCATCAAAATATTCGCAAGTCTGATACGCGAAACCAATAACTACTATGGCCTAGGGCAAAAATACACATACCGTTGTAATCGGGCGAGTTTCTGCTTTCAGTTGCAATAGGAAATTCTCGAGTTCGCCAATCCGTTCGCGAGATATGGAAGTTTGAAGTTAAGGAATGCTTGAGAAACCATCAAAATTTTCGCTGGTCTGATACTCGAAAACAACAACTGGAATGGCCTAGGGGAAAAGAAAACACACCGTTGTAATCGGGCGAGTTTCTGCTTTTAGATGCAATAGGAAATTCTCGAGTTCGTCAATCCGTTCGCGAGATATGGGAGTTGGAAGTTAAGGAATGGTTGAGAAACCATCAAAATTTTCGCAAGTCAGATACTCGAAACCAATAACTACAAAGGCCAAGGGGAAAAATACACATACCGTTGAAATCGGGCGAGTTTCTACTTCAACATGCAATAGGAATTTCTCGAGTTCGTCATTCCGTTCGCGAGACATGGGAGTTTGAAGTTAAGGAATGGTTGAGAAACCATCAAAATTTTCGCAAGTCTGATACTCGAATCCAATAACTATTATGGCCTAGGGCAAAAATACACATACCGTTGTAATCGGGCGAGTTTCTGCTTTCAGATGCAATAGGAAATTCTCGAGTTCGTCTATCCGTTCGCGAGATATGGAAGTTTGAAATTAAGGAATGATTGAGAAACCATCAAAATTTTCGCAAGTCTCATACTCGAAACCAATAACTGGCAGGGCCTAGTGGAAAAGTACACACAACATTGTAATCTGGCGGGTTTCTACTTTCAGATGCAACAGGAATTTCTCGAGTTCGTCATTCCGTTCGCGAGATATGGAAGTTTGAAGTTCAGGCATGCTTGAGAAACCATCAAAATTAACGCTGGTCTGATACTCGAAACCAACAACTGGAATGGCCTAGGGCAAAAATGCACATACCGTTGTAACCGGGCGAGTTTCTGCTTTCAGATGCAATAGGAAATTCTCGAGTTCGTCAACCCGTTCGCGAGATATGGAAGTTTGAAGTTCAGGCATGCTTGAGAAACCATCAAAATTAACGCTGGTCTGATACTCGAAACCAACAACTGGAATGGCCTAGGGGAAAAATACACATACCATTGTAATCGGGCGAGTTTCTACTTTCAGATACAACAGGAATTTCACGAGTTCGTCAATGCGTTCGCGAGATATGGGAGTTTGAAGTTAAGGAATGGTTGAGAAACCATCAAAATTTTCGCAAGTCTGATACGCGAAACCAATAACTACTATGGCCTAGGGCAAAAATACACATAACGTTGTAATCGGGCGAGTTTCTGCTTTCAGTTGCAATGGGAAATTCTCGAGTTCGCCAATCCGTTCGCGAGATATGGAAGTTTGAAGTTAAGGAATGCTTGAGAAACCATCAAAATTTTCGCTGGTCTGATACTCGAGAACGACAACTGGAATGGCCTAGGGGAAAAGAAAACACACCGTTGTAATCGGGCGAGTTTCTGCTTTTAAATGCAATAGGAGATTCTCGAGATCGTCAATCCGTTCGCGAGATATGGGAGTTGGAAGTTAAGGAATGGTTGAGAAACCATCAAAATTTTCGCAAGTCTGATACTCGAAACCAATAACTACAATGGCCTACTGGAAAAATGCACATACCGTTCTAATCGGGCGAGTTTCTGCTTTCAGATGCAACAGGAAATTCTCGAGTTCGTCAATCCGTTCGGGAGATATGGAAGTGTGAAGTTAAGGAATGGTTGAGAAACCATCAAAATTTTCGCAAGTCTGATACTCGAAACCAATAACTACAAAGGCCTAGGGGAAAAATACACATCCCGTTGTAATCGGCGAGTTTCTACTTCCACATGCAACAGGAATTTCTCGAGTTCGTCAATCCGTTCGCGAGATATGGGAGTTTGAAGTTAAGGAATGGTTTAGAAACCATCAAAATTTTCGCTCGTCGAATACTCGAAACCAATACCTGGAATGGCCTAGGGGAAAAGTACAAACACCATTGTATTCGGGCGTGTTTCTACTTTCAGATGCAATAGGAAATTCTCGAGTTCGTCATTCCGTTCGCGAGATATGTAAGTGTGAAGTTAAGGAATGGTTGAGAAACCATCAAAATTTTCGCAAGTCTGATACTCGAAACCAATAACTACTATGGCCTAGGGCAAAAATGCACATATCGTTGTAACCGGGCGAGTTTCTGCTTTCAGATGCAATAGGAAATTCTCGAGTTCGTCAATCCGTTCGCGAGATATGTAAGTGTGAAGTTAAGGAATGGTTGAGAAACCATCAAAATTTTCGCAATTCTGATGCTAGAAACCAATAACTACAATGGCCTAGGGGAAAAATACACATACCGTTGTAATCGGGCGTGTTTCTGCTTTCAGATGCAATAGGAAATTCTCGAGTTCGTCAATCCGTTCGCGAGATATGGGAGCTTGAAGATAAGGAATGCTTGAGGAACCATCAAAATGATCGCAAGTCTGATACTCGAAACCAATAACTACAAAGGTCTTGGGGAAAAATACACGTACCGTTGTAATCGGGCGAGTTTATGCTTTCAGTTGCAACAGGAATTTCTCGAGTTCGTCAATCCGTTCGCGAGATATGGGAGTATGAAGTTAAGGAATGCATGAGAAACCATCAAAATTATCGCAAGTCTGATACTCGAAACCAATAACTACAAAGGCATAGGGGAAGAATGCACATACCTTTGTAATCGGGTGAGTTTCCACTCTCAGATGCAACAGGAATTTCCCGAATTCGTCAATCCGTTCGCGAGATATGGGAGTTTGAAGTTAAGGAACGGTTGAGAAACCTTCAAAATTTTCCCTGGTCTGATACTCGAAACCAATAACTGGAATGGCCTAGGTCAAAAATACACGTACCGTTGTAATAGGGCGTGTTTCTGCTTTCAGATGCAATAGGAAATTCTCGAGTTCGTCAATCCGTTCGCGAGATATGGGAGCTTGAAGATAAGGAATGCTTGTGGAAACATCAAAATGATCGCAAGTCTGATACTCGAAACCAATAACTACAAAGGTCTTGGGGAAAAATACACGTACCGTTGTAATCGGGCGAGTTTATGCTTTCAGATGCAACAGGAATTTCTCGAGTTCGTCAAACCGTTCGCGAGATATGTAAGTGTGAAGTTAAAGAATGGTTGAGAAACCATCAAAATTTTCGCTGGTCGAATACTCGAAACCAATAACTACAAAGGCCTTGGGGAAAAATACACGTACCGTTGTAATCGGGCGAATTTCCACTTTCAGATGCAACAGGAATTTCTCGAGTTCGTCAATCCGTTCGCGAGAAATGGGAATTTGAAATTAAGGAATGGTTGAGAAACCATCAAAATTTTCGCAAGTCTGATACTCGAAACCAATAACTACTATGGCCTAGGGCAAAAATGCACAAACCGTTGTAACCGGGCGAGTTTCTGCTTTCAGATGCAATAGGAAATTCTCGAGTTCGTCAATCCATTCGCGAGATATGGAAGTTTGAAGTTAAGGAATGATTGAGAAACCATCAAAATTTTCGCGAGTCTGATACTCGAAACCAATAACTACAAAGGCCCAGCGGAAAAATACACATACCGTTGTAATCGGGCGAGTTTCTAGTTTCACATGCAACAGGAAATTCTCGAGTTCGTCAATGCGTTCGCAAGATATGGGAGTTTGAAGTTAAGGAATGGTTGAGAAACCATCACAATTTTCGCTGGTCTGATACTCGAAACCAATAACTGGAATGGCCTAGGGGAAAAGTACACACACCATTGTATTCGGGCTAGTTTCTACTTTCAGAGGCAACAGGAATTTCTCGAGTTCGTCAATCCGTTCGCGAGATATGGGAGATTGAATTCAAGGAATGGTTGAGAAACCATCGAAATTTTCGCAAATCTGATACTCCAAACCAATAACTACTACAGCCTAGGGCAAAAATGCACTTACCGTTGTAATCGGGCGAGTTTCTGCTTTCAGATGCAACAGGAATTTCTCGAGTTCGTCAATCCGTTCGCGAGATATGGGAGTTTGAAGTTAAGGAATGCTTGAGAAACAATCAAAATTTTCGCTGGTCTGATACTCGAAACCAACAACTGGAATGGCTTAGGGAAAAAGTACGCACACCATTGTAATCGGGCTAGTTTCTACTTTCAGAGGCAACAGGAATTTCTCGAGTTCGTCAATCCGTTCGCGAGATATGGGAGTTCGAAGTTAAGGAATGGTTGAGAAACCATCAAAATTTTCGCTGGTCTGATACCCGAAACCAATAACTGGAATGGCCTAGGGGAAAAGTACACACACCATTGTAATCGGGCTAGTTTCTACTTTCAGAGGCAACAGGAATTTCTCGAGTTCGTCAATCCGTTCGCGAGATATGGGAGTTTTAAGTTAAGGAATGGTTGAGAAACCATCAAAATTTTCGCAAGCCTGATACTCGAAACCAATAACTACAAAGGCCTAGGGGCAAAATACACATACCGTTGTAATCGGGCGAGTTTCTACTTCCACATGCAACAGGAATTTCTCGAGTTCGTCAATCCGTTCGCGAGATATGGGAGTTTGAAGTTAAAGAATGGTTGAGAAACCATCAAAATTTTCGCTGGTCGAATACTCGAAACCAATAACTACAAAGGCCTTGGGGAAAAATACACGTACCGTTGTAATCGGGCGAGTTTCTACTTTCAGATGCAACAGGAATTTCTCGAGTTGGTCTATCCGTTCGAGAGATATGGGAGTTTGAAGTTAAGGAATGGTTGAGAAACAATCAAAATTTTCGCAAGTCTGATACTCGAAACAAATAACTACAATGGCCTAGGGGAAAAATACACATAGCGTTGTAATCGGGAGAGTTTCTACTTTCAGATGCAACTGGAATTTCTCGAGCTCGTCAATCCTTTCGCGAGATATGGGAGTTTGAAGTTAAGGAATGTTTGAGGAACCATCAAAATTTTCGCAAGTCTGATACTCGAAACCAATAACTGGAATGGCCTAGGGGAAAATTACACATACCTTTGTATTCGGGCGAGTTTCTGCTTTCAGATGCAACAGGAATTTCTCGAGTTCGTCAATCCTTTCGCGAGATATGGGAGTTTGAAGTTACGGAATGGTTGAGAAACCATCAAAATTTTAGTAAGTCTGATACACGAAACCAATAACTACTATGTCCTAGGGCAAAAATACACATACCTTTGTAGTCGGGGGAGTTTCTACTTTCAGATGCAACAGAAATATTTCGGATCCGGCAATCCGTTCGCGAAATATGGCAGCTTGAAATTACGGAATGGTTGAGGAACCATCAAAATTTTCGCAAGTCTGATACTCGAAACAAATAACTACAATGGCCTAGGGGAAAAATACACATAGCGTTGTAATCGGGAGAGTTTCTACTTTCAGATGCAACCGGAATTTTTCGATTTCGTCTATCCGTTCGAGAGATATGGCAGCTTGAAGTTACGGAATGGTTAAGAAACAATCAAAATTTTCGCAAGTCTGATACTCGAAACCACTAACAACAAAGGCCTAGGGGAAAAATACACATACCTTTGTAATCGGGCGAGTTTCTACTTTCAGATGCAACCGGAATTTTTCGAGTTCGTCTATCCGTTCGAGAGATATGGGAGTTTGAAGTTAAGGAATGGTTGAGAAACAATCAAAATTTTCGCAAGTCTGATACTCGAAACAAATAACTACAATGGCCTAGGGGAAAAATACACATAGCGTTGTAATCGGGGGAGTTTCTACTTTCAGATGCAACAGAAATATTTCGGATTCGGCAATCCGTTCGCGAAATATGGCAGCTTGAAATTACGGAATGGTTGAGGAACCATCAAAATTTTCGCAAGTCTGATACTCGAAACAAATAACTACAATGGCCTAGGGGAAAAATACACATAGCGTTGTAATCGGGAGAGTTTCTACTTTCAGATGCAACCGGAATTTTTCGATTTCGTCTATCCGTTCGAGAGATATGGCAGCTTGAAGTTACGGAATGGTTAAGAAACAATCAAAATTTTCGCAAGTCTGATACTCGAAACCAATAACTACAAAGGCCTAGGGGAAAAATACACATACCTTTGTTATCGGGCGAGTTTCTACTTTCAGATGCAACAGGAATTTCTAGAGTTCGTCAATCCGTTCGCGAGATATGAGAGTTTGAAGTTAAGGAATGGTTGAGAAACCATCACAATTTTCGCAAGTCTGATACTCGAAACAAATAACTACAATGGCCTAGGGGAAAAATACACATAGCGTTGTAATCGGGAGAGTTTCTACTTTCAGATGCAACAGAAATTTTTCGGATTCGGCAATCCGTTCGCGAAATATGGCAGCTTGAAGTTAAGGAATGATTGACAAACCATCAAAATTTTCGCAATTCTGATGCTAGAAACGAAAAACTGGAATGGCCTAGGGGAAAAGTACACACACCATAATAATCGGGCGAGTTTCTACTTTCAGACGCAACAGTAATTTCTCGAGTTCGTCAATCCGTTCGCGAGATATGGGAGTTTAAAGTAAAGGTATGGTTGAGAAACCATCAAAATTTCGCAAGTCTGATACTCGAAACCAATAACTACTATGGCCTAGGGCAAAAATACACATACCGTTGTAATCGGGCGAGTTTCTGCTGTCAGATGCAACAGGAATTTCTCGAGTTCGTCAATCCGTTCGCGAAATATGGCAGCTTGAAGTTAAGGAATGATTGACAAACCATCAAAATTTTCGCAATTCTGATGCTAGAAACGAAAAACTGGAATGGCCTAGGGGAAAAGTACACACACCATAGTAATCGGGCGAGTTTCTACTTTCAGATGCAACCGGATTTTTCGAGTTCGTCTATCCGTTCGAGAGATGTGGGAGTTTGAAGTTAAGGAATGGTTGAGAAACAATCAAAATTTCGCAAGTCTGATACTCGAAACCAATAACTACAAAGGCTTAGGGAAAAATACACATACCTTTGTAATCGTGCGAGTTTCTACTTTCAGATGCAACCGGAATTTTTCGAGTTCGTCTATCCGTTCGAGAGATATGGGAGTTTGAAGATAAGGAATGGTTGAGAAACAATCAAAATTTTCGCAAGTCTGATACTCGAAACCAATAACTACAAAGGCCTAGGGGAAAAATACACATACCTTTGTAATCGGGCGAGTTTCTACTTTAAGATGCAACAGGAATTTCTCGAGTTCGTCAATCCGTTCGCGAGATATGAGAGTTTGAAGTTAAAGTATGGTTGAGAAACCATCAAAATTTTCGCAATTCTGATGCTAGAAACGAAAAACTGGAGTGGCCTAGGGGAAAGGTACACACACCATAGTAATCGGGCGAGTTTCTACTTTCAGACGCAACAGGAATTTCAAGAGTTCGTCAATCCGTTCGCGAGATATGGGAGTTTGAAGTTAAGGTATGGTTGAGAAACCATCAAAATTTCGCAAGTCTGATACTCGAAACCAATAACTACTATGGCCTAGGGCAAAAATACATATACTGTTGTAATCGGGCGAGTTTCTGCTGTCAGATGCAACAGGAATTTCTCGAGTTCGTCAATCCGTTCGCGAAATATGGGAGTTTGAAGTTACGGAATGGTTGAGAAACCATCAAAATTTTAGTAAATCTGATACACGAAACTAATAACTACTATGTCCTAGGGCAAAAATACACATACCATGGTAATCGGGCGAGTTTCTGCTTTCAGATGCAACAGGAATTTCTCGAGTTCGTCAATCCTTTCGCGAGATATGGGAGTTTGAAGTTAAGGAATGGTTGAGGAACCATCAAAATTTTCGCAAGTCTGAAACTCGAAACCAATAACTACAAAGGCCTAGGGGAAAAATACACATACCTTTGTAGTCGGGCGAGTTTCTACTTTCAGATGCAACCGGAATTTTTCGAGTTCGTCTATCCGTTCGAGAGATATGGCAGCTTGAAGTTACGGAATGGTTGAGAAACAATCAAAATTTTCGCAAGTCTGATACTCGAAACCAATAACTACAAAGGCCTAGGGGAAAAATACACATACCTTTGTAATTGGGCGAGTTTCTACTTTCAGATGCAACCGGAATTTTTCGAGATCGTCTATCCGTTCGAGAGATATGGGAGTTTGAAGTTAAGGAATGGTTGAGAAACAATCAGAATTTTCGCAAGTCTGACACTCGAAACAAATAACTACAATGGCCTAGGGGAAAAATACACACAGCGTTGTAATCGGGAGAGTTTCTACTTTCAGATGCAACAGGAATTTCTCGAGTTCGTCAATCCTTTCGCCAGATATGGGAGTTTGAAGTTAAGGAATGGTTGAGGAGCCATCAAAATTTTCGCAAGTCTGATACTCGAAAACAATAACTGGAATGGCCTAGGGGAAAAGTACACATACCTTTGTAATCGGGCGAGTTTCTACTTTCAGACGCAACAGGAATTTCTTGAGTTCGTCAATCCGTTCGCGAGATATGGGAGTTTGAAGTTAAGGTATGGTTGAGAAACCATCAAAATTTCGCAAGTCTGATACTCGAAACCACTAACTACTATGGCCTAGGGCAAAAATACACATACCGTTGTAATCGGGCGAGTTTCTGCTGTCAGATGCAACAGGAATTTCTCGAGTTCGTCAATCCGTTCGCGAAATAGGGGAGTTTGACGTTACGGAATGGTTGAGAAACCATCAAAATTTTAGTAAGTCTGATACACGAAACCAATAACTGCTATGGCCTAGGGCAAAAATATACATACCATGGTAATCGGGCGAGTTTCTACTTTCAGATGCAACAGGAATTTCTCGAGCTCGTCAATCCTTTCGCGAGATATGGGAGTTTGAAGTTAAGGAATGGTTGAGGAACCATCAAAATTTTCGCAAGTCTGATACTCGAAACCAATAACTGGAATGGCCTAGGGGAAAAGTACACATACCTTTGTATTCCGGCGAGTTTCTGCTTTCAGATGCAACAGGAATTTCTCGAGTTCGTCAATCCTTTCGCGAGATATGGGAGTTTGAAGTTACGGAATGGTTGAGAAACCATCAAAATTTTAGTAAGTCTGATACACGAAACCAATAACTACTATGTCCTAGGGCAAAAATACACATACCTTTGTAGTCGGGCGAGATTCTACTTTCAGATGCAACCGGAATTTTTCGATTTCGTCTATCCGTTCGAGAGATATGGCTGCTTGAAGTTACGGATTGGTTGAGAAACAATCAAAATTTTCGCAAGTCTGATACTCGAAACCAATAACTACAAAGGCCTAGGGGAAAAATACACGTAACTTTGTAATCGGGCGAGTTTCTACTTTCAGATGCAACCGGAATTTTTCGAGTTCGTCTATCCGTTCGTGTGATATGGGAGTTTGAAGTTAAGGAATGGTTGAGAAACAATCAAAATTTTCGCAAGTCTGATACTCGAAACAAATAACTACAATGGCCTAGGGGAAAAATACACATAGCGTTGTAATCGGGGGAGTTTCTACTTTCAGATGCAACAGAAATATTTTGGATTCGGCAATCCGTTCGCGAAATATGGCAGCTTGAAATTACGGATTGGTTGAGGAACCATCAAAATTTTCGCAAGTCTGATACTCGAAACCAGTAACTACAAAGGCCTAGGGGAAAAATACACATACCTTTGTAATCGGGCGAGCTTCTACTTTCAGATGCAACAGGAATTTCTCGAGTTCGTCAATCCTTTCGCGAGATATGGGAGTTTGAAGTTAAGGAATGGTTGAGGAACCATCAAAATTTTCGCAAGTCTGAAACTCGAAACCAATAACTACAAAGGCCTAGGGGAAAAATACACATACCTTTGTAATCGGGCGAGTTTCTACTTTCAGATGCAACAGGAATTTCTCGAGTTCGTCAATCCGTTCGCGAGATATGAGAGTTTGAAGTTAAGGAATGGTTGAGAAACCATCACAATTTTCGCAAGTCTGATACTCGAAACAAATAACTACAATGGCCTAGGGGAAAAATACACATAGCGTTGTAATCGGGAGAGTTTCTACTTTCAGATGCAACAGAAATTTCTCGAGTTCGTCAATCCTTTCGCGAGATATGGGAGTTTGAAGTTAAGGAATGGTTGAGGAACCATCAAAATTTTCGCAAGTCTGAAACACGAAACCAATAACTACAAAGGCCTAGGGGAAAAATAAACATACCTTTGTAATCGGGCGAGTTTCTACTTTCAGATGCAACCGGAATTTTTCGAGTTCGTATATCCGTTCGAGAGATATGGGAGTTTGAAGTTAAGGAACGGTTGAGAAACAATCAAAATTTTCGCAAGTCTAATACTCGAAACCAATAACTACAAAGGCCTAGGGGAAAAATACACATACCTTTGTTATCGGGCGAGTTTCTACTTTCAGATGCAACAGGAATTTCTCGAGTTCGTCAATCCTTTCGCGAGATATGGGAGTTTGAAGTTGAGGAATGGTTGAGGAACCATCAAAATTTTCGCAAGTCTGAAACTCGAAACCAATAACTACTATGGCCTAGGGCAAAAATACACATCCCGTTTGTAATCGGGCGAGTTTCTACTTTCAGATGCAACTGGAATTTTTCGAGTTCGTCTATCCGTTCGAGAGATATGGGAGTTTGAAGTTAAGGAATGGTTGAGAAACAATCAAAATTTTCGCAAGTCTAATACTCGAAACCAATAACTACAAAGGCCTAGGGGAAGAATACACATACCTTTGTAATCGGGCGAGTTTCTGCAGTCAGATGCAACAGGAATTTCTCGAGTTCGTCAATCCTTTCGCGAGATATGGGAGTTTGAAGTTAAGGAATGGTTGAGGAACCATCAAAATTTTCGCAAGTCTGAAACACGAAACCAATAACTACAAAGGCCTAGGGGAAAAATAAACATACCTTTGTAATCGGGCGAGTTTCTACTTTCAGATGCAACCGGAATTTTTCGAGTTCGTATATCCGTTCGAGAGATATGGGAGTTTGAAGTTAAGGAACGGTTGAGAAACAATCAAAATTTTCGCAAGTCTAATACTCGAAACCAATAACTACAAAGGCCTAGGGGAAAAATACACATACCTTTGTTATCGGGCGAGTTTCTACTTTCAGATGCAACAGGAATTTCTCGAGTTCGTCAATCCTTTCGCGAGATATGGGAGTTTGAAGTTGAGGAATGGTTGAGGAACCATCAAAATTTTCGCAAGTCTGAAACTCGAAACCAATAACTACTATGGCCTAGGGCAAAAATACACATCCCGTTTGTAATCGGGCGAGTTTCTACTTTCAGATGCAACTGGAATTTTTCGAGTTCGTCTATCCGTTCGAGAGATATGGGAGTTTGAAGTTAAGGAATGGTTGAGAAACAATCAAAATTTTCGCAAGTCTAATACTCGAAACCAATAACTACAAAGGCCTAGGGGAAAAATACACATACCTTTGTTATCGGGCGTGTTTCTACTTTCAGATGCAACTGGAATTTTTCGAGTTCGTCTATCCGTTCGAGAGATATGGGAGTTTGAAGTTAAGGAATGGTTGAGAAACAATCAAAATTTTCGCAAGTCTAATACTCGAAACCAATAACTACAAAGGCCTAGGGGAAAAATACACATACCTTTGTTATCGGGCGAGTTTCTACTTTCAGATGCAACTGGAATTTTTCGAGTTCGTCTATCCGTTCGAGAGATATGGGAGTTTGAAGGTAAGGAATGGTTGAGAAACAATCAAAATTTTCGCAAGTCTGATACTCGAAACAAGTAACTACAATGGCCTAGGGGAAAAATACACATAGCGTTGTAATCGGGAGAGATTGTACTTTCAGATGCAACAGAAATTTTTCGGATTCGGCAATCCATTCGCGAAATATGGCAGCTCGAAGTTACGGAATGGTTGAGGAACCATCAAAATTTTCGCAAGTCTGATACTCGAAACCAATAACTACAAAGGCCTAGGGGAAGAATACACATACCTTTGTAATCGGGCGAGTTTCTACTTTCAGATGCGACAGGAATTTCTCGAGTTCGTCAATGCTTTCGCGAGATATGGGAGTTTGAATTTAAGGAATGGTTGAGAAACCATCACAATTTTCGCAAGTCTGATACTCGAAACAAATAACTACAATGGCCTAGGGGAAAAATACACATACCTTTGTAATCGGGCGAGTTTCTACTTTCAGATGCAACTGGAATTTTTCGAGTTCGTCTATCCGTTCGAGAGATATGGGAGTTTGAAGTTAAGGAATGGTTGAGAAACAATCAAAATTTTCGCAAGTCTAATCTCTAACTAACTCTTCGGTCCCAGGTGCTCCCCCTGCATAGTGCGAGGATGGCCACCGTGGTGGGTTTTAGTGGGTAGGTCCCGCGCCCGATGGGTTTCCTTCCGGGCGCGGGGAATCCCACACTCCCCCCGCCCCTCCCCAGGCGGCGGGGGGGTCTTTCGAAGATTTCCCCCACGTTAATAAAAAAAAAAAAAAAAAAAAAAAAAAAGTCTAATCCTCGAAACCAATAACTACAAAGGCCTAGAGGAAAAATACACATACCTTTGTAATCGGGCGAGTTTCTACTTTCAGATGCAACTGGAATTTTTCGAGTTCGTCTATCCGTTCGAGAGATATGGGAGTTTGAAGTTAAGGAATGGTTGAGAAACAATCAAAATTTTCGCAAGTCTGATACTCGAAACAAGTAACTACAATGGCCTAGGGGAAAAATACACATAGCGTTGTAATCGGGAGAGATTGTACTTTCAGATGCAACAGAAATTTTTCGGATTCGGCAATCCATTCGCGAAATATGGCAGCTCGAAGTTACGGAATGGTTGAGAAACAATCAAAATTTTCGCAAGTCTAATACTCGAAACCAATAACTACAAAGGCCTAGGGGAAAAATACACATACCTTTGTTATCGGGCGAGTTTCTACTTTCAGATGCAACTGGAATTTTTCGAGTTCGTCTATCCGTTCGAGAGATATGGGAGTTTGAAGGTAAGGAATGGTTGAGAAACAATCAAAATTTTCGCAAGTCTGATACTCGAAACAAGTAACTACAATGGCCTAGGGGAAAAATACACATAGCGTTGTAATCGGGAGAGATTGTACTTTCAGATGCAACAGAAATTTTTCGGATTCGGCAATCCATTCGCGAAATATGGCAGCTCGAAGTTACGGAATGGTTGAGGAACCATCAAAATTTTCGCAAGTCTGATACTCGAAACCAATAACTACAAAGGCCTAGGGGAAGAATACACATACCTTTGTAATCGGGCGAGTTTCTACTTTCAGATGCGACAGGAATTTCTCGAGTTCGTCAATGCTTTCGCGAGATATGGGAGTTTGAATTTAAGGAATGGTTGAGAAACCATCACAATTTTCGCAAGTCTGATACTCGAAACAAATAACAACAATGGCCTAGGGGAAAAATACACATACCTTTGTAATCGGGCGAGTTTCTACTTTCAGATGCAACTGGAATTTTTCGAGTTCGTCTATCCGTTCGAGAGATATGGGAGTTTGAAGTTAAGGAATGGTTGAGAAACAATCAAAATTTTCGCAAGTCTAATCTCTAACTAACTCTTCGGTCCCAGGTGCTCCCCCTGCATAGTGCCAGGATGGCCACCGTGGTGGGTTTTAGTGGGTAGGTCCCGCGCCCGATGGGTTTCCTTCCGGGCGCGGGGAATCCCACACTCCCCCCGCCCCTCCCCAGGCGGCGGGTGGGTCTTTCGAAGATTTCCCCCACGTTAATAAAAAAAAAAAAAAAAAAAAAAAAAAAAAGTCTAATCCTCGAAACCAATAACTACAAAGGCCTAGAGGAAAAATACACATACCTTTGTAATCGGGCGAGTTTCTACTTTAAGATGCAACAGGAATTTCTCGAGTTCGTCAATCCGTTCGCGAGATATGAGAGTTTGAAGTTAAGGTATGGTTGAGAAACCATCAAAATTTTCGCAATTCTGATGATAGAAACGAGAAACTGGAGTGGCCTAGGGGAAAAGTACACACACCATAGTAATCGGGCGAGTTTCTATTTTCAGACGCAACAGGAATTTCTCGAGTTCGTCAATCCGTTCGCGAGATATGGGAGTTTGAAGTTAAGGTATGGTTGAGAAACCATCAAAATTTCGCAAGTCTGATACACGAAACCAATAACTACTATGGCCTAGGGCAAAAATACACATACCGTTGTAATCGGGCGAGTTTCTACTTTCAGATGCAACCGGAATTTTTCGAGTTCGTCTATCCGTTCGAGAGATATGGGAGTTTGAAGTTAAGGAATGGTTGAGAAACAATCAAAATTTTCGCAAGTCTGATACTCAAAACCAATAACTACAAAGGCCTAGGGGAAAAATACACATACCTTTGTAATCGGGCGAGTTTCTACTTTAAGATGCAACAGGAATTTCTCGAGTTCGTCAATCCGTTCGCGAGATATGAGAGTTTGAAGTTAAGGTATGGTTGAGAAACCATCAAAATTTTCGCAATTCTGATGATAGAAACGAGAAACTGGAGTGGCCTAGGGGAAAAGTACACACACCATAGTAATCGGGCGAGTTTCTACTTTCAGACGCAACAGGAATTTCTCGAGTTCGTCAATCCGTTCGCGAGATATGGTAGTTTGAAGTTACGGAATGGTTGAGAAACCATCAAAATTTTAGTAAGTCTGATACACGAAACAAATAACTACTATGTCCTAGGGAAAAATACACATACTATGGTAATCGGGCGAGTTTCTGCTTTCAGATGCAACTGGAATTTCTCGAGTTCGTCAATCCTTTCGCGAGATATGGGAGATTGAAGTTACGGAATGGTTGAGAAACAATCAAAATTTTCGCAAGTCTGATACTCGAAACCAATAACTACAAAGGCCTAGGGGAAAAATACACATACCTTTGTAATCGGGCGAGTTTCTACTTTCAGATGCAACCGGAATTTTTCGAGATCGTCTATCCGTTCGAGAGATATGGGAGTTTGAAGTTAAGGAATGGTTGAGAAACAATCAAAATTTTCGCAAGTCTGACACTCGAAACAAATAACTACAATGGCCTAGGGGAAAAATACACATAGCGTTGTAATCGGGAGAGTTTCTACTTTCAGATGCAACAGGAATTTCTCGAGTTCGTCAATCCTTTCGCGAGATATGGGAGTTTGAAGTTAAGGAATGGTTGAGGAACCATCAAAATTTTCGCAAGTCTGATACTCGAAAACAATAACTGGAATGGCCTAGCGGAAAAGTACACATACCTTTGTAATCGGGCGAGTTTCTACTTTCAGATGCAACAGGAATTTCTCGAGTTCGTAAATCCGTTCGCGAGATATGAGAGGTTGAAGTTAAGGAATGGTTGAGAAACCATCACAATTTTCGCAAGTCTGATACTCGAAACAAATAACTACAATGGCCTAGGGGAAAAATACACATAGCGTTGTAATCGGGAGAGTTTCTACTTTCAGATGCAACAGAAATTTCTCGAGTTCGTCAATCCTTTCGCGAGATATGGGAGTTTGAAGTTAAGGAATGGTTGAGGAACCATCAAAATTTTCGCAAGTCTGAAACACGAAACCAATAACTACAAAGGCCTAGGGGAAAAATAAACATACCTTTGTAATCGGGCGAGTTTCTACTTTCAGATGCAACCGGAATTTTTCGAGTTCGTCTATCCGTTCGAGAGATATGGGAGTTTGAAGTTAAGGAACGGTTGAGAAACAATCAAAATTTTCGCAAGTCTAATACTCGAAACCAATAACTACAAAGGCCTAGGGGAAAAATACACATACCTTTGTTATCGGGCGAGTTTCTACTTTCAGATGCAACAGGAATTTCTCGAGTTCGTCAATCCTTTCGCGAGATATGGGAGTTTGAAGTTAAGGAATGGTTGAGGAACCATCAAAATTTTCGCAAGTCTGAAACTCGAAACCAATAACTACTATGGCCTAGGGCAAAAATACACATCCCGTTTGTAATCGGGCGAGTTTCTACTTTCAGATGCAACTGGAATTTTTCGAGTTCGTCTATCCGTTCGAGAGATATGGGAGTTTGAAGTTAAGGAATGGTTGAGAAACAATCAAAATTTTCGCAAGTCTAATACTCGAAACCAATAACTACAAAGGCCTAGGGGAAAAATACACATACCTTTGTTATCGGGCGTGTTTCTACTTTCAGATGCAACTGGAATTTTTCGAGTTCGTCTATCCGTTCGAGAGATATGGGAGTTTGAAGTTAAGGAATGGTTGAGAAACAATCAAAATTTTCGCAGGTCTAATACTCGAAACCAATAACTACAAAGGCCTAGGGGAAAAATACACATACCTTTGTTATCGGGCGAGTTTCTACTTTCAGATGCAACTGGAATTTTTCGAGTTCGTCTATCCGTTCGAGAGATATGGGAGTTTGAAGGTAAGGAATGGTTGAGAAACAATCAAAATTTTCGCAAGTCTGATACTCGAAACAAGTAACTACAATGGCCTAGGGGAAAAATACACATAGCGTTGTAATCGGGAGAGATTGTACTTTCAGATGCAACAGAAATTTTTCGGATTCGGCAATCCATTCGCGAAATATGGCAGCTCGAAGTTACGGAATGGTTGAGGAACCATCAAAATTTTCGCAAGTCTGATACTCGAAACCAATAACTACAAAGGCCTAGGGGAAGAATACACATACCTTTGTAATCGGGCGAGTTTCTACTTTCAGATGCGACAGGAATTTCTCGAGTTCGTCAATGCTTTCGCGAGATATGGGAGTTTGAATTTAAGGAATGGTTGAGAAACCATCACAATTTTCGCAAGTCTGATACTCGAAACAAATAACTACAATGGCCTAGGGGAAAAATACACATACCTTTGTAATCGGGCGAGTTTCTACTTTCAGATGCAACTGGAATTTTTCGAGTTCGTCTATCCGTTCGAGAGATATGGGAGTTTGAAGTTAAGGAATGGTTGAGAAACAATCAAAATTTTCGCAAGTCTAATCCTCGAAACCAATAACTACAAAGGCCTAGGGGAAAAATACACACACCTTTGTAATCGGGCGAGTTTCTACTTTAAGATGCAACAGGAATTTCTCGAGTTCGTCAATCCGTTCGCGAGATATGAGAGTTTGAAGTTAAGGTATGGTTGAGAAACCATCAAAATTTTCGCAATTCTGATGATAGAAACGAGAAACTGGAGTGGCCTAGGGGAAAAGTACACACACCATAGTAATCGGGCGAGTTTCTATTTTCAGACGCAACAGGAATTTCTCGAGTTCGTCAATCCGTTCGCGAGATATGGGAGTTTGAAGTTAAGGTATGGTTGAGAAACCATCAAAATTTCGCAAGTCTGATACACGAAACCAATAACTACTATGGCCTAGGGCAAAAATACACATACCGTTGTAATCGGGCGAGTTTCTACTTTCAGATGCAACCGGAATTTTTCGAGTTCGTCTATCCGTTCGAGAGATATGGGAGTTTGAAGTTAAGGAATGGTTGAGAAACAATCAAAATTTTCGCAAGTCTGATACTCAAAACCAATAACTACAAAGGCCTAGGGGAAAAATACACATACCTTTGTAATCGGGCGAGTTTCTACTTTAAGATGCAACAGGAATTTCTCGAGTTCGTCAATCCGTTCGCGAGATATGAGAGTTTGAAGTTAAGGTATGGTTGAGAAACCATCAAAATTTTCGCAATTCTGATGATAGAAACGAGAAACTGGAGTGGCCTAGGGGAAAAGTACACACACCATAGTAATCGGGCGAGTTTCTACTTTCAGACGCAACAGGAATTTCTCGAGTTCGTCAATCCGTTCGCGAGATATGGTAGTTTGAAGTTACGGAATGGTTGAGAAACCATCAAAATTTTAGTAAGTCTGATACACGAAACCAATAACTACTATGTCCTAGGGAAAAATACACATACTATGGTAATCGGGCGAGTTTCTGCTTTCAGATGCAACTGGAATTTCTCGAGTTCGTCAATCCTTTCGCGAGATATGGGAGATTGAAGTTAAGGAATGGTTGAGGAACCATCAAAATTTTCGCAAGTCTGAAACTCGAAACCAATAACTACAAAGGCCTAGGGGAAAAATACACATACCTTTGTAGTCGGGCGAGTTTCTACTTTCAGATGCAACCGGAATTTTTCGAGTTCGTCTATCCGTTCGAGAGATATGGCAGCTTGAAGTTACGGAATGGTTGAGAAACAATCAAAATTTTCGCAAGTCTGATACTCGAAACCAATAACTACAAAGGCCTAGGGGAAAAATACACATACCTTTGTAATCGGGCGAGTTTCTACTTTCAGATGCAACCGGAATTTTTCGAGATCGTCTATCCGTTCGAGAGATATGGGAGTTTGAAGTTAAGGAATGGTTGAGAAACAATCAAAATTTTCGCAAGTCTGACACTCGAAACAAATAACTACAATGGCCTAGGGGAAAAATACACATACCTTTGTTATCGGGCGAGTTTCTACTTTCAGATGCAACTGGAATTTTTCGAGTTCGTCTATCCGTTCGAGAGATATGGGAGTTTGAAGGTAAGGAATGGTTGAGAAACAATCAAAATTTTCGCAAGTCTGATACTCGAAACAAGTAACTACAATGGCCTAGGGGAAAAATACACATAGCGTTGTAATCGGGAGAGATTGTACTTTCAGATGCAACAGAAATTTTTCGGATTCGGCAATCCATTCGCGAAATATGGCAGCTCGAAGTTACGGAATGGTTGAGGAACCATCAAAATTTTCGCAAGTCTGATACTCGAAACCAATAACTACAAAGGCCTAGGGGAAGAATACACATACCTTTGTAATCGGGCGAGTTTCTACTTTCAGATGCGACAGGAATTTCTCGAGTTCGTCAATGCTTTCGCGAGATATGGTAGTTTGAATTTAAGGAATGGTTGAGAAACCATCACAATTTTCGCAAGTCTGATACTCGAAACAAATAACTACAATGGCCTAGGGGAAAAATACACATACCTTTGTAATCGGGCGAGTTTCTACTTTCAGATGCAACTGGAATTTTTCGAGTTCGTCTATCCGTTCGAGAGATATGGGAGTTTGAAGTTAAGGAATGGTTGAGAAACAATCAAAATTTTCGCAAGTCTAATCCTCGAAACCAATAACTACAAAGGCCTAGGGGAAAAATACACACACCTTTGTAATCGGGCGAGTTTCTACTTTAAGATGCTACAGGAATATCTCGAGTTCGTCAATCCGTTCGCGAGATATGAGAGTTTGAAGTTAAGGTATGGTTGAGAAACCATCAAAATTTTCGCAATTCTGATGATAGAAACGAGAAACTGGAGTGGCCTAGGGGAAAAGTACACACACCATAGTAATCGGGCGAGTTTCTATTTTCAGACGCAACAGGAATTTCTCGAGTTCGTCAATCCGTTCGCGAGATATGGGAGTTTGAAGTTAAGGTATGGTTGAGAAACCATCAAAATTTCGCAAGTCTGATACACGAAACCAATAACTACTATGGCCTAGGGCAAAAATACACATACCGTTGTAATCGGGCGAGTTTCTACTTTCAGATGCAACCGGAATTTTTCGAGTTCGTCTATCCGTTCGAGAGATATGGGAGTTTGAAGTTAAGGAATGGTTGAGAAACAATCAAAATTTTCGCAAGTCTGATACTCAAAACCAATAACTACAAAGGCCTAGGGGAAAAATACACATACCTTTGTAATCGGGCGAGTTTCTACTTTAAGATGCAACAGGAATTTCTCGAGTTCGTCAATCCGTTCGCGAGATATGAGAGTTTGAAGTTAAGGTATGGTTGAGAAACCATCAAAATTTTCGCAATTCTGATGATAGAAACGAGAAACTGGAGTGGCCTAGGGGAAAAGTACACACACAATAGTAATCGGGCGAGTTTCTACTTTCAGACGCAACAGGAATTTCTCGAGTTCGTCAATCCGTTCGCGAGATATGGTAGTTTGAAGTTACGGAATGGTTGAGAAACCATCAAAATTTTAGTAAGTCTGATACACGAAACCAATAACTACTATGTCCTAGGGAAAAATACACATACTATGGTAATCGGGCGAGTTTCTGCTTTCAGATGCAACTGGAATTTCTCGAGTTCGTCAATCCTTTCGCGAGATATGGGAGATTGAAGTTAAGGAATGGTTGAGGAACCATCAAAATTTTCGCAAGTCTGAAACTCGAAACCAATAACTACAAAGGCCTAGGGGAAAAATACACATACCTTTGTAGTCGGGCGAGTTTCTACTTTCAGATGCAACCGGAATTTTTCGAGTTCGTCTATCCGTTCGAGAGATATGGCAGCTTGAAGTTACGGAATGGTTGAGAAACAATCAAAACTTTCGCAAGTCTGATACTCGAAACCAATAACTACAAAGGCCTAGGGGAAAAATACACATACCTTTGTAATCGGGCGAGTTTCTACTTTCAGATGCAACCGGAATTTTTCGAGATCGTCTATCCGTTCGAGAGATATGGGAGTTTGAAGTTAAGGAATGGTTGAGAAACAATCAAAATTTTCGCAAGTCTGACACTCGAAACAAATAACTACAATGGCCTAGGGGAAAAATACACATAGCGTTGTAATCGGGAGAGTTTCTACTTTCAGATGCAACAGGAATTTCTCGAGTTCGTCAATCCGTTCGCGAGATATGAGAGTTTGAAGTTAAGGTATGGTTGAGAAACCATCAAAATTTTCGCAATTCTGATGATAGAAACGAGAAACTGGAGTGGCCTAGGGGAAAAGTACACACACCATAGTAATCGGGCGAGTTTCTACTTTCAGACGCAACAGGAATTTCTCGAGTTCGTCAATCCGTTCGCGAGATATGGTAGCTTGAAGTTACGGAATGGTTGAGAAACCATCAAAATTTTAGTAAGTCTGATACACGAAACCAATAACTACTATGTCCTAGGGAAAAATACACATACTATGGTAATCGGGCGAGTTTCTGCTTTCAGATGCAACTGGAATTTCTCGAGTTCGTCAATCCTTTCGCGAGATATGGGAGATTGAAGTTAAGGAATGGTTGAGGAACCATCAAAATTTTCGCAAGTCTGAAACTCGAAACCAATAACTACAAAGGCCTAGGGGAAAAATACACATACCTTTGTAGTCGGGCGAGTTTCTACTTTCAGATGCAACCGGAATTTTTCGAGTTCGTCTATCCGTTCGAGAGATATGGGAGTTTGAAGTTAAGGAATGGTTGAGAAACAATCAAAATTTTCGCAAGTCTGACACTCGAAACAAATAACTACAATGGCCTAGGGGAAAAATACACATAGCGTTGTAATCGGGAGAGTTTCTACTTTCAGATGCAACAGGAATTTCTCGAGTTCGTCAATCCTTTCGCGAGATATGGGAGTTTGAAGTTAAGGAATGGTTGAGGAACCATCAAAATTTTCGCAAGTCTGATACTCGAAAACAATAACTGGAATGGCCTAGCGGAAAAGTACACATACCTTTGTAATCGGGCGAGTTTCTACTTTCAGATGCAACAGGAATTTCTCGAGTTCGTAAATCCGTTCGCGAGATATGAGAGTTTGAAGTTAAGGAATGGTTGAGAAACCATCACAATTTTCGCAAGTCTGATACTCGAAACAAATAACTACAATGGCCTAGGGGAAAAATACACATAGCGTTGTAATCGGGAGAGTTTCTACTTTCAGATGCAACAGAAATTTCTCGAGTTCGTCAATCCTTTCGCGAGATATGGGAGTTTGAAGTTAAGGAATGGTTGAGGAACCATCAAAATTTTCGCAAGTCTGAAACACGAAACCAATAACTACAAAGGCCTAGGGGAAAAATAAACATGCCTTTGTAATCGGGCGAGTTTCTACTTTCAGATGCAACCGGAATTTTTCGAGTTCGTCTATCCGTTCGAGAGATATGGGAGTTTGAAGTTAAGGAACGGTTGAGAAACAATCAAAATTTTCGCAAGTCTAATACTCGAAACCAATAACTACAAAGGCCTAGGGGAAAAATACACATACCTTTGTTATCGGGCGAGTTTCTACTTTCAGATGCAACAGGAATTTCTCGAGTTCGTCAATCCTTTCGCGAGATATGGGAGTTTGAAGTTAAGGAATGGTTGAGGAACCATCAAAATTTTCGCAAGTCTGAAACTCGAAACCAATAACTACTATGGCCTAGGGCAAAAATACACATCCCGTTTGTAATCGGGCGAGTTTCTACTTTCAGATGCAACTGGAATTTTTCGAGTTCGTCTATCCGTTCGAGAGATATGGGAGTTTGAAGTTAAGGAATGGTTGAGAAACAATCAAAATTTTCGCAAGTCTAATACTCGAAACCAATAACTACAAAGGCCTAGGGGAAAAATACACATACCTTTGTTATCGGGCGTGTTTCTACTTTCAGATGCAACTGGAATTTTTCGAGTTCGTCTATCCGTTCGAGAGATATGGGAGTTTGAAGTTAAGGAATGGTTGAGAAACAATCAAAATTTTCGCAAGTCTAATACTCGAAACCAATAACTACAAAGGCCTAGGGGAAAAATACACATACCTTTGTTATCGGGCGAGTTTCTACTTTCAGATGCAACTGGAATTTTTCGAGTTCGTCTATCCGTTCGAGAGATATGGGAGTTTGAAGGTAAGGAATGGTTGAGAAACAATCAAAATTTTCGCAAGTCTAATCCTCGAAACCAATAACTACAAAGGCCTAGGGGAAGAATACACATACCTTTGTAATCGGGCGAGTTTCTACTTTCAGATGCGACAGGAATTTCTCGAGTTCGTCAATGCTTTCGCGAGATATGGGAGTTTGAATTTAAGGAATGGTTGAGAAACCATCACAATTTTCGCAAGTCTGATACTCGAAACAAATAACTACAATGGCCTAGGGGAAAAATACACATACCTTTGTAATCGGGCGAGTTTCTACTTTCAGATGCAACTGGAATTTTTCGAGTTCGTCTATCCGTTCGAGAGATATGGGAGTTTGAAGTTAAGGAATGGTTGAGAAACAATCAAAATTTTCGCAAGTCTAATCCTCGAAACCAATAACTACAAAGGCCTAGGGGAAAAATACACACACCTTTGTAATCGGGCGAGTTTCTACTTTAAGATGCAACAGGAATTTCTCGAGTTCGTCAATCCGTTCGCGAGATATGAGAGTTTGAAGTTAAGGTATGGTTGAGAAACCATCAAAATTTTCGCAATTCTGATGATAGAAACGAGAAACTGGAGTGGCCTAGGGGAAAAGTACACACACCATAGTAATCGGGCGAGTTTCTATTTTCAGACGCAACAGGAATTTCTCGAGTTCGTCAATCCGTTCGCGAGATATGGGAGTTTGAAGTTAAGGTATGGTTGAGAAACCATCAAAATTTCGCAAGTCTGATACACGAAACCAATAACTACTATGGCCTAGGGCAAAAATACACATACCGTTGTAATCGGGCGAGTTTCTACTTTCAGATGCAACCGGAATTTTTCGAGTTCGTCTATCCGTTCGAGAGATATGGGAGTTTGAAGTTAAGGAATGGTTGAGAAACAATCAAAATTTTCGCAAGTCTGATACTCAAAACCAATAACTACAAAGGCCTAGGGGAAAAATACACATACCTTTGTAATCGGGCGAGTTTCTACTTTAAGATGCAACAGGAATTTCTCGAGTTCGTCAATCCGTTCGCGAGATATGAGAGTTTGAAGTTAAGGTATGGTTGAGAAACCATCAAAATTTTCGCAATTCTGATGATAGAAACGAGAAACTGGAGTGGCCTAGGGGAAAAGTACACACACCATAGTAATCGGGCGAGTTTCTACTTTCAGACGCAACAGGAATTTCTCGAGTTCGTCAATCCGTTCGCGAGATATGGTAGTTTGAAGTTACGGAATGGTTGAGAAACCATCAAAATTTTAGTAAGTCTGATACACGAAACCAATAACTACTATGTCCTAGGGAAAAATACACATACTATGGTAATCGGGCGAGTTTCTGCTTTCAGATGCAACTGGAATTTCTCGAGTTCGTCAATCCTTTCGCGAGATATGGGAGATTGAAGTTAAGGAATGGTTGAGGAACCATCAAAATTTTCGCAAGTCTGAAACTCGAAACCAATAACTACAAAGGCCTAGGGGAAAAATACACATACCTTTGTAGTCGGGCGAGTTTCTACTTTCAGATGCAACCGGAATTTTTCGAGTTCGTCTATCCGTTCGAGAGATATGGCAGCTTGAAGTTAAGGAATGGTTGAGGAACCATCAAAATTTTCGCAAGTCTGAAACTCGAAACCAATAACTACTATGGCCTAGGGCAAAAATACACATCCCGTTTGTAATCGGGCGAGTTTCTACTTTCAGATGCAACTGGAATTTTTCGAGTTCGTCTATCCGTTCGAGAGATATGGGAGTTTGAAGTTAAGGAATGGTTGAGAAACAATCAAAATTTTCGCAAGTCTAATACTCGAAACCAATAACTACAAAGGCCTAGGGGAAAAATACACATATCTTTGTTATCGGGCGTGTTTCTACTTTCAGATGCAACTGGAATTTTTCGAGTTCGTCTATCCGTTCGAGAGATATGGGAGTTTGAAGTTAAGGAATGGTTGAGAAACAATCAAAATTTTCGCAAGTCTAATACTCGAAACCAATAACTACAAAGGCCTAGGGGAAAAATACACATACCTTTGTTATCGGGCGAGTTTCTACTTTCAGATGCAACTGGAATTTTTCGAGTTCGTCTATCCGTTCGAGAGATATGGGAGTTTGAAGGTAAGGAATGGTTGAGAAACAATCAAAATTTTCGCAAGTCTAATCCTCGAAACCAATAACTACAAAGGCCTAGGGGAAGAATACACATACCTTTGTAATCGGGCGAGTTTCTACTTTCAGATGCGACAGGAATTTCTCGAGTTCGTCAATGCTTTCGCGAGATATGGGAGTTTGAATTTAAGGAATGGTTGAGAAACCATCACAATTTTCGCAAGTCTGATACTCGAAACAAATAACTACAATGGCCTAGGGGAAAAATACACATACCTTTGTAATCGGGCGAGTTTCTACTTTCAGATGCAACTGGAATTTTTCGAGTTCGTCTATCCGTTCGAGAGATATGGGAGTTTGAAGTTAAGGAATGGTTGAGAAACAATCAAAATTTTCGCAAGTCTAATCCTCGAAACCAATAACTACAAAGGCCTAGGGGAAAAATACACACACCTTTGTAATCGGGCGAGTTTCTACTTTAAGATGCAACAGGAATTTCTCGAGTTCGTCAATCCGTTCGCGAGATATGAGAGTTTGAAGTTAAGTTATGGTTGAGAAACCATCAAAATTTTCGCAATTCTGATGATAGAAACGAGAAACTGGAGTGGCCTAGGGGAAAAGTACACACACCATAGTAATCGGGCGAGTTTCTATTTTCAGACGCAACAGGAATTTCTCGAGTTCGTCAATCCGTTCGCGAGATATGGGAGTTTGAAGTTAAGGTATGGTTGAGAAACCATCAAAATTTCGCAAGTCTGATACACGAAACCAATAACTACTATGGCCTAGGGCAAAAATACACATACCGTTGTAATCGGGCGAGTTTCTACTTTCAGATGCAACCGGAATTTTTCGAGTTCGTCTATCCGTTCGAGAGATATGGGAGTTTGAAGTTAAGGAATGGTTGAGAAACAATCAAAATTTTCGCAAGTCTGATACTCAAAACCAATAACTACAAAGGCCTAGGGGAAAAATACACATACCTTTGTAATCGGGCGAGTTTCTACTTTAAGATGCAACAGGAATTTCTCGAGTTCGTCAATCCGTTCGCGAGATATGAGAGTTTGAAGTTAAGGTATGGTTGAGAAACCATCAAAATTTTCGCAATTCTGATGATAGAAACGAGAAACTGGAGTGGCCTAGGGGAAAAGTACACACACCATAGTAATCGGGCGAGTTTCTACTTTCAGACGCAACAGGAATTTCTCGAGTTCGTCAATCCGTTCGCGAGATATGGTAGTTTGAAGTTACGGAATGGTTGAGAAACCATCAAAATTTTAGTAAGTCTGATACACGAAACCAATAACTACTATGTCCTAGGGAAAAATACACATACTATGGTAATCGGGCGAGTTTCTGCTTTCAGATGCAACTGGAATTTCTCGAGTTCGTCAATCCTTTCGCGAGATATGGGAGATTGAAGTTAAGGAATGGTTGAGGAACCATCAAAATTTTCGCAAGTCTGAAACTCGAAACCAATAACTACAAAGGCCTAGGGGAAAAATACACATACCTTTGTAGTCGGGCGAGTTTCTACTTTCAGATGCAACCGGAATTTTTCGAGTTCGTCTATCCGTTCGAGAGATATGGCAGCTTGAAGTTACGGAATGGTTGAGAAACAATCAAAATTTTCGCAAGTCTGATACTCGAAACCAATAACTACAAAGGCCTAGGGGAAAAATACACATACCTTTGTAATCGGGCGAGTTTCTACTTTCAGATGCAACCGGAATTTTTCGAGATCGTCTATCCGTTCGAGAGATATGGGAGTTTGAAGTTAAGGAATGGTTGAGAAACAATCAAAATTTTCGCAAGTCTGACACTCGAAACAAATAACTACAATGGCCTAGGGGAAAAATACACATAGCGTTGTAATCGGGAGAGTTTCTACTTTCAGATGCAACAGGAATTTCTCGAGTTCGTCAATCCTTTCGCGAGATATGGGAATTTGAAGTTAAGGAATGGTTGAGGAACCATCAAAATTTTCGCAAGTCTGATACTCGAAAACAATAACTGGAATGGCCTAGCGGAAAAGTACACATACCTTTGTAATCGGGCGAGTTTCTACTTTCAGATGCAACCGGAATTTTTCGAGATCGTCTATCCGTTCGAGAGATATGGGAGTTTGAAGTTAAGGAATGGTTGAGAAACAATCAAAATTTTCGCAAGTCTGACACTCGAAACAAATAACTACAATGGCCTAGGGGAAAAATACACATAGCGTTGTAATCGGGAGAGTTTCTACTTTCAGATGCAACAGGAATTTCTCGAGTTCGTCTATCCGTTCGAGAGATATGGCAGTTTGAAGTTAAGGAATGGTTGAGAAACAATCAAAATTTTCGCAAGTCTGATACTCGAAACCAATAACTACAAAGGCCTAGGGGAAAAATACACATACCTTTGTAATCGGGCGAGTTTCTACTTTAAGATGCAACAGGAGTTTCTCGAGTTCGTCAATCCGTTCGCGAGATATGAGAGTTTGAAGTTAAGGTATGGTTGAGAAACCATCAAAATTTTCGCAATTCTGATGCTAGAAACGAAAAACTGGAGTGGCCTAGGGGAAAAGTACACACACCATAGTAATCGTGCGAGTTTCTACTTTCAGACGCAACAGGAATTTCTCGAGTTCGTCAATCCGTTCGCGAGATATGGGAGTTTGAAGTTAAGGTATGGTTGAGAAACCATCAAAATTTCGCAAGTCTGATACTCGAAACCAATAACTACTATGGCCTAGGGCAAAAATACACATACCGTTGTAATCGGGCGAGTTTCTGCTGTCAGATGCAACAGGAATTTCTCGAGTTCGTCAATCCGTTCGCGAAATAGGGGAGTTTGAAGTTACGGAATGGTTGAGAAACCATCAAAATTTTAGTAAGTCTGATACACGAAACCAATAACTACTATGTCCTAGGGCAAAAATACACATACCATGGTAATCTGGCGAGTTTCTGCTTTCAGATGCAACAGGAATTTCTCGAGTTCGTCAATCCTTTCGCGAGATATGGGAGTTTGAAGTTAAGGAATGGTTGAGGAACCATCAAAATTTTCGCAAGTCTGATACTCGAAACCAATAACTGGAATGGCCAATGGGAAAAGTACACATACCTTTGTAATCGGGCGAGTTTCTACTTTCATATGCAACAGGAATTTCTCGAGTTCGTAAATCCTTTCGCGAGATATGGGAGTTTAAATTTAAGGAATGGTTGAGGAACCATCAAAATTTTCGCAAGTCTGATACTCGAAACAAATAACTACAATGGCCTAGGGGAAAAATACACATAGCGTTGTAATCGGGAGAGTTTCTACTTTCAGATGCAACAGGAATTTCTCGAGCTCGTCAATCCTTTCGCGAGATATGGGAGTTTGAAATTAAGGAATGGTTGAGGAACCATCAAAATTTTCGCAAGTCTGATACTCGAAACCAATAACTGGAATGGCCTAGGGGAAAAGTACACATACCTTTGTATTCGGGCGAGTTTCTGCTTTCAGATGCAACAGGAATTTCTCGAGTTCGTCAATCCTTTCGCGAGATATGGGAGTTTGAAGTTACGGAATGGTTGAGAAACCATCAAAATTTTAGTAAGTCTGATACACGAAACCAATAACTACTATGTCCTAGGGCAAAAATACACATACCTTTGTAGTCGTGGGAGTTTCTACTTTCAGATGCAACAGTAATATTTCGGATTCGGCAATCCGTTCGCGAAATATGGCAGCTTGAAATTACGGAATGGTTGAGGAACCATCAAAATTTTCGCAAGTCTGATACTCGAAACAAATAACTACAATGGCCTAGGGGAAAAATACACATAGCGTTGTAATCGGTCGAGTTTCTACTTTCAGATGCAACCGGATTTTTCGAGTTCGTCTATCCGTTCGAGAGATATGGGAGTTTGAAGTTAAGGAATGGTTGAGAAACAATCAAAATTTTCGCAAGTCTGATACTCGAAACCAATAACTACAAAGGCCTAGGGAAAAATACACATACCTTTGTAATCGGGCGAGTTTCTACTTTCAGATGCAACCGGAATTTTTCGAGTTCGTCTATCCGTTCGAGAGATATGGCAGTTTGAAGTTAAGGAATGGTTGAGAAACAATCAAAATTTTCGCAAGTCTGATACTCGAAACCAATAACTACAAAGGCCTAGGGGAAAAATACACATACCTTTGTAATCGGGCGAGTTTCTACTTTAAGATGCAACAGGAGTTTCTCGAGTTCGTCAATCCGTTCGCGAGATATGAGAGTTTGAAGTTAAGGTATGGTTGAGAAACCATCAAAATTTTCGCAATTCTGATGCTAGAAACGAAAAACTGGAGTGGCCTAGGGGAAAAGTACACACACCATAGTAATCGTGCGAGTTTCTACTTTCAGACGCAACAGGAATTTCTCGAGTTCGTCAATCCGTTCGCGAGATATGGGAGTTTGAAGTTAAGGTATGGTTGAGAAACCATCAAAATTTCGCAAGTCTGATACTCGAAACCAATAACTACTATGGCCTAGGGCAAAAATACACATACCGTTGTAATCGGGCGAGTTTCTGCTGTCAGATGCAACAGGAATTTCTCGAGTTCGTCAATCCTTTCGCGAGATATGGGAGTTTGAAGTTAAGGAATGGTTGAGGAACCATCAAAATTTTCGCAAGTCTGATACTCGAAACCAATAACTGGAATGGCCAATGGGAAAAGTACACATACCTTTGTAATCGGGCGAGTTTCTACTTTCATATGCAACAGGAATTTCTCGAGTTCGAAAATCCTTTCGCGAGATATGGGAGTTTGAATTTAAGGAATGGTTGAGGAACCATCAAAATTTTCGCAAGTCTGATACTCGAAACAAATAACTACAATGGCCTAGGGGAAAAATACACATAGCGTTGTAATCGGGAGAGTTTCTTCTTTCAGATGCAACAGGAATTTCTCGAGCTCGTCAATCCTTTCGCGAGATATGGGAGTTTGAAATTAAGGAATGGTTGAGGAACCATCAAAATTTTCGCAAGTCTGATACTCGAAACCAATAACTGGAATGGCCTAGGGGAAAAGTACACATACCTTTGTACTCGGGCGAGTTTCTGCTTTCAGATGCAACAGGAATTTCTCGAGTTCGTCAATCCTTTCGCGAGATATGGGAGTTTGAAGTTACGGAATGGTTGAGAAACCATCAAAATTTTAGTAAGTCTGATACACGAAACCAATAACTACTATGTCCTAGGGCAAAAATACACATACCTTTGTAGTCGGAGGAGTTTCTACTTTCAGATGCAACAGTAATATTTCGGATTCGGCAATCCGTTCGCGAAATATGGCAGCTTGAAATTACGGAATGGTTGAGGAACCATCAAAATTTTCGCAAGTCTGATACTCGAAACAAATAACTACAATGGCCTAGGGGAAAAATACACATAGCGTTGTAATCGGTCGAGTTTCTACTTTCAGATGCAACCGGATTTTTCGAGTTCGTCTATCCGTTCGAGAGATATGGGAGTTTGAAGTTAAGGAATGGTTGAGAAACAATCACAATTTTCGCAAGTCTGATACTCGAAACCAATAACTACAAAGGCCTAGGGAAAAATACACATACCTTTGTAATCGGGCGAGTTTCTACTTTCAGATGCAACCGGAATTTTTCGAGTTCGTCTATCCGTTCGAGAGATATGGCAGTTTGAAGTTAAGGAATGGTTGAGAAACAATCAAAATTTTCGCAAGTCTGATACTCGAAACCAATAACTACAAAGGCCTAGGGGAAAAATACACATACCTTTGTAATCGGGCGAGTTTCTACTTTAAGATGCAACAGGAGTTTCTCGAGTTCGTCAATCCGTTCGCGAGATATGAGAGTTTGAAGTTAAGGTATGGTTGAGAAACCATCAAAATTTTCGCAATTCTGATGCTAGAAACGAAAAACTGGAGTGGCCTAGGGGAAAAGTACACACACCATAGTAATCGTGCGAGTTTCTACTTTCAGACGCAACAGGAATTTCTCGAGTTCGTCAATCCGTTCGCGAGATATGGGAGTTTGAAGTTAAGGTATGGTTGAGAAACCATCAAAATTTCGCAAGTCTGATACTCGAAACCAATAACTACTATGGCCTAGGGCAAAAATACACATACCGTTGTAATCGGGCGAGTTTCTGCTGTCAGATGCAACAGGAATTTCTCGAGTTCGTCAATCCGTTCGCGAAATAGGGGAGTTTGAAGTTACGGAATGGTTGAGAAACAATCAAAATTTTAGTAAGTCTGATACACGAAACCAATAACTACTATGTCCTAGGGCAAAAATACACATACCATGGTAATCTGGCGAGTTTCTGCTTTCAGATGCAACAGGAATTTCTCGAGTTCGTCAATCCTTTCGCGAGATATGGGAGTTTGAAGTTAAGGAATGGTTGAGGAACCATCAAAATTTTCGCAAGTCTGATACTCGAAACCAATAACTGGAATGGCCAATGGGAAAAGTACACATACCTTTGTAATCGGGCGAGTTTCTACTTTCATATGCAACAGGAATTTCTCGAGTTCGTAAATCCTTTCGCGAGATATGGGAGTTTGAAGTTAAGGAATGGTTGAGAAACCATCACAATTTTCGCAAGTCTGATACTCGAAACAAATAACTACAATGGCCTAGGGCAAAAATACACATACCGTTGTAATCGGGCGAGTTTCTGCTGTCAGATGCAACAGGAATTTCTCGAGTTCGTCAATCCGTTCGCGAGATATGAGAGTTTGAAGTTAATGTATGGTTGAGAAACCATCAAAATTTTCGCAATTCTGATGCTAGAAACGGAAAACTGGAATGGCCTAGGGGAAAAGTACACACACCATAGTAATCGGGCGAGTTTCTACTTTCAGACGCAACAGGAATTTCTCGAGTTCGTCAATCCTTTCGCGAGATATGGGAGTTTGAAGTTAAGGAATGGTTGAGAAACCATCACAATTTTCGCAAGTCTGATACTCGAAACAAATAACTACAATGGCCTAGGGGAAAAATACACATACCTTTGTAATCGGGCGAGTTTCTACTTTCAGATGCAACTGGAATTTTTCGAGTTCGTCTATCCGTTCGAGAGATATGGGAGTTTGAAGTTAAGGAATGGTTGAGAAACAATCAAAATTTTCGCAAGTCTAATACTCGAAACCAATAACTACAAAGGCCTAGGGGAAAAATACACATACCTTTGTTATCGGGCGAGTTTCTACTTTCAGATGCAACAGGAATTTCTCGAGTTCGTCAATCCGTTCGCGAGATATGAGAGTTTGAAGTTAAGGAATGGTTGAGAAACCATCACAATTTTCGCAAGTCTGATACTCGAAACAAATAACTACAATGGCCTAGGGGAAAAATACACATAGCGTTGTAATCGGGAGAGTTTCTACTTTCAGATGCAACAGAAATTTTTCGGATTCGGCAATCCGTTCGCGAAATATGGCAGCTTGAAGTTAAGGAATGATTGACAAACCATCAAAATTTTCGCAATTCTGATGCTAGAAACGAAAAACTGGAATGGCCTAGGGGAAAAGTACACACACCATAGTAATCGGGCGAGTTTCTACTTTCAGACGCAACAGTAATTTCTCGAGTTCGTCAATCCGTTCGCGAGATATGGGAGTTTAAAGTTAAGGTATGGTTGAGAAACCATCAAAATTTCGCAAGTCTGATACTCGAAACCAATAACTACTATGGCCTAGGGCAAAAATACACATACCGTTGTAATCGGGCGAGTTTCTGCTGTCAGATGCAACAGGAATTTCTCGAGTTCGTCAATCCGTTCGCGAGATATGAGAGTTTGAAGTTAATGTGTGGTTGAGAAACCATCAAAATTTTCGCAATTCTGATGCTAGAAACGGAAAACTGGAATGGCCTAGGGCAAAAATACCCATACCGTTGTAATCGGGCGAGTTTCTACTTTCAGATGCAACTGGAATTTTTCGAGTTCGTCTATCCGTTCGAGAGATATGGGAGTTTGAAGTTAAGGAATGGTTGAGAAACAATCAAAATTTTCGCAAGTCTAATACTCGAAACCAATAACTACAAAGGCCTAGGGGAAAAATACACATACCTTTCTGATCGGGCGAGTTTCTACTTTCAGATGCAACCGGAATTTTTCGAGTTCGTCAATCCGTTCACGAGATATGAGAGTTTGAAGTCAAGGAATGGTTGAGAAACCATCACAATTTTCGCAAGTCTGATACTCGAAACAAATAACTACAATGGCCTAGGGGAAAAATACACATAGCGTTGTAATCGGGAGAGATTCTACTTTCAGATGCAACAGAAATTTTTCGGATTCGGCAATCCATTCGCGAAATATGGCAGCTCGAAGTTACGGAATGGATGAGGAACCATCAAAATTTTCGCAAGTCTGATACTCGAAACCAATAACTACAAAGGCCTAGGGGAAGAATACACATACCTTTGTAATCGGGCGAGCTTCTACTTTCAGATGCGACAGGAATTTCTCGAGTTGGTCAATGCTTTCGCGAGATATGGGAGTTTGAAGTTAAGGAATGGTTGAGAAACCATCACAATTTTCGCAAGTCTGATACTCGAAACAAATAACTACAATGGCCTAGGGGAAAAATACACATACCTTTGTAATCGGGCGAGTTTCTACTTTCAGATGCAACTGGAATTTTTCGAGTTCGTCTATCCGTTCGAGAGATATGGGAGTTTGAAGTTAAGGAATGGTTGAGAAACAATCAAAATTTTCGCAAGTCTAATACTCCAAACCAATAACTACAAAGGCCTAGGGGAAAAATACACATACCTTTGTTATCGGGCGAGTTTCTACTTTCAGATGCAACAGGAATTTCTCGAGTTCGTCAATCCGTTCGCGAGATATGAGAGTTTGAAGTCAAGGAATGGTTGAGAAACCATCACAATTTTCGCAAGTCTGATACTCGAAACAAATAGCTACAATGGCCTAGGGGAAAAATACACATAGCGTTGTAATCGGGAGAGTTTCTACTTTCAGATGCAACAGAAATTTTTCGGATTCGGCCATCCGTTCGCGAAATATGGCAGCTTGAAGTTAAGGAATGATTGACAAACCATCAAAATTTTCGCAATTCTGATGCTAGAAACGAAAAACTGGAATGGCCTAGGGGAAAAGTACACACACCATAGTAATCGGCCGAGTTTCTACTTTCAGACGCAACAGTAATTTCTCGAGTTCGTTAATCCGTTCGCGAGATATGGGAGTTTAAAGTTAAGGTATGGTTGAGAAACCATCAAAATTTCGCAAGTCTGATACTCGAAACCAATAACTACTATGGCCTAGGGCAAAGATACACATACCGTTGTAATCGGGCGAGTTTCTGCTGTCAGATGCAACAGGAATTTCTCGAGTTCGTCAATCCGTTCGCGAGATATGAGAGTTTGAAGTTAATGTATGGTTGAGAAACCATCAAAATTTTCGCAATTCTGATGCTAGAAACGGAAAACTGGAATGGCCTAGGGGAAAAGTACACAAACCATAGTAATCGGGCGAGTTTCTACTTTCAGACGCAACAGGAATTTCTCGAGTTCGTCAATCCTTTCGCGAGATATGGGAGTTTGAAGTTAAGGAATGGTTGAGGAACCATCAAAATTTTCGCAAGTCTGAAACTCGAAACCAATAACTACTATGGCCTAGGGCAAAAATACACATACAGTTGTAACCGGGCGAGTTTCTACTTTCAGATGCAACTGGAATTTTTCGAGTTCGTCTATCCGTTCGAGAGATATGGGAGTTTGAAGTTAAGGAATGGTTGAGAAACAATCAAAATTTTCGCAAGTCTAATACTAGAAACCAATAACTACAAAGGCCTAGGGGAAAAATACACATACCTTTGTATCGGGCGAGTTTCTACTTTCAGATGCAACCGGAATTTTTCGAGTTCGTCTATCCGTTCGAGAGATATGGGAGTTTGAAGGTAAGGAATGGTTGAGAAACAATCAAAATTTTCGCAAGTCTGATACTCGAAACAAATAACTACAATGGCCTAGGGGAAAAATACACATAGCGTTGTAATCGGGAGAGATTCAACTTTCAGATGCAACAGAAATTTTTCGGATTCGGCAATCCATTCGCGAAATATGGCAGCTTGAAGTTACGGAATGGTTGAGGAACCATCAAAATTTTCGCAAGTCTGATACTCGAAACCAATAACTACAAAGGCCTAGGGGAAGAATACACATACCTTTGTAATCGGGCGAGCTCCTACTTTCAGATGCGACAGGAATTTCTCGAGTTTGTCAATGCTTTCGCGAGATATGGGAGTTTGAAGTTAAGGAATGGTTGAGAAACCATCACAATTTTCGCAAGTCTGATACTCGAAACAAATAACTACAATGGCCTAGGGGAAAAATACACATACCTTTGTAATCGGGCGAGTTTCTACTTTCAGATGCAACTGGAATTTTTCGAGTTCGTCTATCCGTTCGAGAGATATGGGAGTTTGAAGTTAAGGAATGGTTGAGAAACAATCAAAATTTTCGCAAGTCTAATACTCGAAACCAATAACTACAAAGGCCTAGGGGAAAAATACACATACCTTTGTTATCGGGCGAGTTTCTACTTTCAGATGCAACAGGAATTTCTCGAGTTCGTCAATCCGTTCGCGAGATATGAGAGTTTGAAGTTAAGGAATGGTTGAGAAACCATCACAATTTTCGCAAGTCTGATACTCGAAACAAATAACTACAATGGCCTAGGGGAAAAATACACATAGCGTTGTAATCGGGAGAGTTTCTACTTTCAGATGCAACAGAAATTTTTCGGATTCGGCAATCCGTTCGCGAAATATGGCAGCTTGAAGTTAAGGAATGATTGACAAACCATCAAAATTTTCGCAATTCTGATGCTAGAAACGAAAAACTGGAATGGCCTAGGGGAAAAGTACACACACCATAGTAATCGGGCGAGTTTCTACTTTCAGACGCAACAGTAATTTCTCGAGTTCGTCAATCCGTTCGCGAGATATGGGAGTTTAAAGTTAAGGTATGGTTGAGAAACCATCAAAATTTCGCAAGTCTTATACTCGAAACCAATAACTACTATGGCCTAGGGCAAAAATACACATACCGTTGTAATCGGGCGAGTTTCTGCTGTCAGATGCAACAGGAATTTCTCGAGTTCGTCAATCCGTTCGCGAGATATGAGAGTTTGATGTTAAGGTTTGGATGAGAAAACAACAAAATTTTCGCAATTCTGATGCTAGAAACGAAAAACTGGAATGGCCTAGGGGAAAAGTACACACACCATAGTAATCGGGCGAGTTTCTACTTTCAGACGCAACAGTAATTTCTCAAGTTCGTCAATCCTTTCGCGAGATATGGGAGTTTGAAGTTAAGGAATGGTTGAGAAACAATCAAAATTTTCGCAAGTCTAATACTCGAAACCAATAACTACAAAGGCCTAGGGGAAAAATACACATACCTTTGTTATCGGGCGAGTTTCTACTTTCAGATGCAACTGGAATTTTTCGAGTTCGTCTATCCGTTCGAGAGATATGGGAGTTTGAAGTTAAGGAATGGTTGAGAAACAATCAAAATTTTCGCAAGTCTGATACTCGAAACAAATAACTACAATGGCCTAGGGGAAAAATACACATAGCGTTGTAATCGGGAGAGTTTCTACTTTCAGATGCAACAGGAATTTCTCGAGTTCGTCAATCCTTTCGCGAGATATGGGAGTTTGAAGTTAAGGAATGGTTGAGAAACCATCACAATTTTCGCAAGTCTGATACTCGAAACAAATAACTACAATGGCCTAGGGGAAAAATACACATAGCGTTGTAATCGGGAGAGTTTCTACTTTCAGATGCAACAGAAATTTTTCGGATTCGGCAATCCGTTCGCGAAATATGGCAGCTGGAAGTTAAGGAATGATTGACAAACCATCAAAATTTTCGCAATTCTGATGCTAGAAACGAAAAACTGGAATGGCCTAGGGGAAAAGTACACACACCATAGTAATCGGGCGAGTTTCTACTTTCAGGCGCAACAGTAATTTCTCGAGTTCGTCAATCCGTTCGCGAGATATGGGAGTTTAAAGTTAAGGTATGGTTGAGAAACCATCAAAATTTCGCAAGTCTTATACTCGAAACCAATAACTACAATGGCCTAGGGGAAAAATACACATAGCGTTGTAATCGGGAGAGTTTCTACTTTCAGATACAACAGGAATTTCTCGAGTTCGTCAATCCTTTCGCGAGATATGGGAGTTTGAAGTTAAGGAATGGTTGAGAAAACATCAAAATTTTCGCAATTCTGATGCTAGGAACGAAAAACTGGAATGGCCTAGGGGAAAAGTACACACACCATAGTAATCGGGCGAGTTTCTACTTTCAGACGCAACAGTAATTTCTCAAGTTCGTCAATCGGTTCGCGAGATATGGGAGAATATTTATAATTTCTATTATATATCATTTCATCTATAGTTAAATTTGACACTAATACTCTAAATGCATATTTAATATATTTTTTAATCTCTTTAGCCTCCAGAAGAATTTTATTTATACTATTTACTATATATAATAATTTACACAGAATCGGAAATAAATCTAATTATTTATTTATAATAATAATTTTTTTTTCACTTATCTTAAAAATTGGGATGTACTCTTTAAATGTTCGATTCATTTCTTTAATTTATTCATTAAATTGAATTAATCTATTCTTTGTAATAACTTTAATAAAATTAATCCCTATAATTATTATAGAACTCGTATTAAAATTTAATAATGAAATTTATTTTATTTGCCTAATTAATGTAATTATTGCCCCTATCATTTGCTTAAATAAAAAATCAATCAAAATAATTATAGGATATTCATCTGTTATACAAACATCTATTATAGTTATTTTATTAATAATTAACAAAGATACATTTTTAACATATTTCATTCTATATTCAATAATTTCTTCAAATTTAATTTTTATATTTAAAATAATAAAGATTAATTCTTCTTCCTAATTTAATATATTAACCTCTAATAAAAGAAAAATTATTTTATACTCAATAATTATTATGTACACAAATTTCCCACGTATAGCACTCTTTATACTGAAATGAATCGTCCTAGAAACATTAATAAATTCAAGAATAAAATTTATACTTTTAATAATTGTATATCTTTTTATAAGATTAATTACATCATGAAATTATTTAAATATATCCTTCTTATATTTTTTCCCTTCAATTAAATAAAAAATATATAACTAAATTAACCTTAATTTTCTAAACTATTATCTATTTATAACTTTTTTAATATTTATATTTATATTTATGATCTACTGGTTATATTAATTTTTAGCATAATTAATATATGTATTCATCAAATCACAAAAATTTTGGGATATTATATTTCATATCAGCTATATGATCTGGTATAATTGGTTCTTCTTTAAGGATACTAATTCGAATAGAATTAAATAGGCCAGGAACTTGAATTAATATCGACCAAATTTATAACTCAATTGTAACATCACATGCGTTTGTAATAATTTTTTTTATAGTTTTACCATTTATAATCGGAGGATTCGGAAACTGAATAATTCCCTTAATAATTGGATCCCCTGATACAGCATTTCCCCGAATAAATAATATAAGATTGTGACTAATCCCCCCTTCATTATTACTTTTAATTCTTACAACACTATTATTCCCAGGCTCGGGAACTGGATGAACAATCTACCCTCCTTTGTCATCAAATCTTTATCACCCATCTTCATCTATAGACTTAACAATTTTTTCTTTGCATATTGCAGGTATCTCTTCAATTATAGGATCAATTAATTTTATTGTTACAATTCTTAAAATAAAAAATAATGCTTTAAAATTCGATCAAATATCCTTATTTGCTTGGTCAGTATTAATTACTACAATTTTGCTTCTTCTCTCACTACCTGTATTAGCCGGAGCTATTACTATGTTATTAACAGACCGAAATTTAAATACTTCCTTCTTTGATCCTACTGGGGGAGGGGACCCAATTTTATTTCAACATTTATTTTGATTTTTTGAGCATCCTGAAGTCTATATTTTAATTTTACCCGGGTTTGGATTAATCTCCCATATCATTTTCAATGAAAGAGGGAAAAAGGAAACTTTTGGGAACCTAGGGATAGTTTATGCAATACTCGGAATTGGATTTCTAGGATTTATTGTGTGAGCACATCACATATTCACAGTAGGCTTAGATGTAGACACACGAGCTTATTTCACTTCGGCAACTATAATCATTGCAATTCCCACAGGAATCAAAGTATTTAGATGACTAGCTACGTACTACGGGTCAAAACTTATTATTAATCCTTCTATTATTTGATAATTTGGCTTTATTTTTTTATTTACAATAGGAGGATTAACAGGAATTATATTATCAAACTCATCTATTGATATTATACTACATGATACATACTATGTTGTCTCTCACTTCCACTATGTACTGTCAATAGGAGCAGTATTTTCTATTATTGCTTCATTAATTCATTGATTCCCTTTATTCACAGGATTCACCCTAAATCAATTTTATCTTAAAACTCAATTTTATATAATATTTATTGGGGTAAATATAACTTTTTTCCTTCAGCATTTTTTAGGAATGATAGGAATACCTCGACGTTATTCAGATTACCCGGATTCCTACTACTGTGAAAATTTATTATCATCTATTGGCTCAATAATTTCATTCAAAAGAATAATTTTACTCTTGTTTATTATATTGAAGAGATTTATAACTAAACGTCTAGCTATATTTAAATTTAATCAATCATCACTAGAATGACCCCAAAACTTTTCCCCAAAAGACCACTCATTCCTCTCTATTCCTCTAATTATTAAAAACAAATCTTAATATGACAGATTAGTGCATCAATTTAAGATTCATTTATCAAATTTAATATTTTTATTAAAAATGTCCCATTGAAAAATAATTAGTTTCCAAGACCCCAATTCGCCATATGCCGATAATTTAAATCTTTTTCACAACTTCACAATAATTATAATAATTATAATCTCTTCATTAACTCTAATAATTATATTAGATATTTTTACTAATAAATCTATCAATCGATTTTTACTTAAAAATCATCATATTGAAATTGTATGAACTTTACTCCCAATAATAATTTTAGGAGTAATTGCACTTCCTTCTTTAAAAACCCTATATTTTATTGATGGACTATGAATACCCGTATACTTAACAATCAAATCAATTGGGCACCAATGATATTGATCCTATGAATACCCAGAATTTAATAAGTTAAATTTTGACTCCTATATAGATAAAGATTTAAATAATATTTACATTTTTCGTCTCCTAGACGTAGATAATCGAATAATTATTCCATCTAATACACTAATTCGAATATTAACAACATCAAACGACGTAATTCACTCTTGAACTGTTCCGTCTTTAGGCTTAAAAATAGACTCAGTACCAGGGCGAATTAACCAAATAAATTTAATTACTAATCGACCTGGAGTATTTTTCGGACAATGTTCTGAAATCTGCGGAGCTAATCACAGATTTATGCCAATTGTTGTGGAAAGAACTAATTATTCAAGCTTTATTAATTGAATTAACAACCAAAATTAAATTTTAACCTACTCATATAATATTTAATTAAATCAAGTCATTAGATGTCTGACAAAAGAATTGATTTTTTTAATCAAATTATAGTAATAAATTACTTCACTTTTCATTTTAAAACTTTAAGAATCATCTCTTTACATCGAAGCTCGATCAAAATTAATTTCTATAAGTTCTTAATCATTTGTAATGCATCAATAAGATGAACATTGTTCGATTAATATTGGGAACATGCATGAATGTTAGTAAAACTCGCGGAAATGAATAAACATTCACCGAAACTATTCGCCTTCGCACATTTTGCAATATCTTGATGTTTATTTATCATAATTATTAACAATTGTCGTAGTACCATAGTTTAAATAATTATTAACAATGCCCTAGTATAAATAAAGGCTTAAAATATCATTTCATCGAAATATTCATTGCTCGCGACGGAATTTTTCGTTGAGATCAAACTGACATTCTCAAGGTTACACGTATCGATGATCGATTCACAAGCGTTCATCGCTATGATTGTTGTATCTAGAAAAGCGATTAATTGAATTTCAGCGCTTTTAAATAAAAAATGCAACTACTACGCGTATTGTGTAAATTATAAGAATTAAGCAAATGTTAAATTGATGTATTTAATAAACAATTGTTACTTTCCCTGCTATAAAACTTTACGAAACACGTTTCACTTTGAATCTCGATCCAAATTAATTTCGGTGAGGTACTTAATCATTTTCAATGCATAAATAGGATGCACATTGTTCGATTAATATTGGGAACATACATAAATGTTAGTAACAATGGCGGAAATGAACAAACATTCACCGAAACCGTTCGCCTTCGCAGACTTCGCAATATCTTGACATTTATTTATCATAATTATTAACAACCGTCGCTGGACCGTAGATTAAACAATTTTTGACAATGTTTCGGTATAAAAAGCCATCAATTTCTTGAAATATTTGGTTAGATCGAACAAATACGATCAAAGAAGCCGTGGGATAAAATAAATGAATATTTCGCTACATATCGGAGTTACAGTTTGTATGTATGCAAATATATTCTGAACCCGCAATTACAAATCCCTGTAACGTGGTAATTACATGGGTTGCCATCTATTGGAGAAAGGGTTAAACTACACTCAAGGGGTGAAAACACCTGGCGGAGAAACGCTCAAGTTTGTCGAGGAATTGTTCTAATTTTCACAAATAGATGGCGCGACAAGTACAATATACCGACATTAGAGATAAGTATTTCCATTTGTATGATATTCCCTACCGTGCGATAAAGTAAATAAATACTTTTGTACAAACTTTTGCATGTTTCATTTTTCGAATAAATGTAAAATTAAACCTTCCACGGTAAATTTTATTCTTGAATTTATTAATGTTTCTAGGACGATTTATTTCAGTATAAAGAGTGCTATAGGTGGGAAATTTGTGTACATAATAATTATTGAGTATAAAATAATTTTTCTTTTATTAGAGGTTAATATATTAAATAAGGAAGAAGAGTTAATCTTTATTATTTTAAATATAAAAATTAAAATTAAATAAATTATTGAATATAAAATGAAATATGTTAAAAATGTATTTTTGTTAATTATTAATAAAATAACTATAACAGATGTTTGTATAACAGATGAATATCCTATAATTATTATGATTGACTTTTTTGTTTAAGCAAAGGACAGGGGCAATAATTACATTAATTAGGCAAATAAAATAAATTTCATTATTAAATTTTAATATGAGTTCTATAATAATTATAGGGATTAATTTTATTAAAGTTATTATAAAGAATAGATTTATCAATTTAATGAATAAATTAAACAAATGAATTGCACATTTAAAGAGTACATTCCAATTTTTAAGATAAGTGAAAAAAAAAATTATTATAAATAAATAATTAGATTTATTTCCGATTCTGTGTAAATTATTATATATAGTAAATAGTATAAATAACATTCCTCTGGAGGCTAAAGAGATTAAAAAAGATATTAAATATGTATTTGGAGTATTAGTGTCCAATTTAACTGTAGATGAAATGATTTATAATAGAAATTATAAATATTATAATCACTTAATCGAAACGGAGAAACGGAGAAACGGAGAAACGATGAAACGAAGCAAGAAACGGAGAAACGAAGAAAGAAACGGAGAAATGAAGAAAGAAACGAAGAAACGGAGAAAGAAACGGAGAAACGAAGAAAGAAACAGAGAAACGAACAAAGAAACGCAGAAACGAAGAATAAAACTGAGAAACGAAGAACTAAACGGAGAAATGAAGAAGGAAACGGAGAAACAAAGAAACGATCGGAGAAACGAAGGAAGAAACGGAGAAACGAACAAAGAAACGAAGAAACGAACAAGGAAACGGAGAAACGAGGAAAGAAACGGAGAAACGAAGAAAGAAACGGAGAAACGAAGAAAGAAACGGAGAAACGAAGAAAGAAACGGAGATACGAAGTTAGAAATGGAGAAACGAACAAAGAAATGGAGAAACGGAGAAAGAAACGGAGAAACGAACAAAGAAACGGAGAAACGAACAAAGAAACGGAGAAACGAAGAATGAAACGGAGAAACGGAGAAATAAAAGGAGAAACGAAGAAATAAACGGAGAAACGAACAAGGAAACGGAGAAACCAAGAAAGAAACGGAGAAACGAAGAAAGAAATGAAGAAACGAAGAAAGAAACGGAGAAACGAAGAAAGAAACGGAGAAACGAAGAAAGAAACGGAGAAATAAATGGAGAAACGAAGAAATAAACGGAGAAACGAAGAAAGAAACGGAGAAGCAAAGAAAGAAACGGAGAAACGAAGAAAGAAACGGAGAAACGAAGAAAGAAACGGAGAAACGAACAAAGAAACGGAGAAGCAAAGAAAGAAACGGAGAAACGAAGAAAGAAACGGAGAAACTAAGAAAGAAACGGAGAAACGAACAATGAAACGGAGAAACGAAGAAAGAAACGGAGATACGAAGAATGAAACGGAGAAACGAAGAAAGAAACGGAGAAATAAATGGAAAAACGAAGATATGAACGGAGAAACGAAGAAAGAAACGGAGAAACGAAGATATAAATCGAGAAACGGAGAAAGAAACGGAGAAACGAAGAAAGAAACAGAGAAACGTACAATGAAACGCAGAAACGAAGAATGAAACGGAGAAACGAAGAAATAAACGGAGAAATGAAGAAAGAAACGGAGAAACGAAGAAGGAAACGGAGAAACGGAGAAATAAATGGAGAAACGGAGAAATAAACGGAGAAACGAAGAAAGAAACGGAGAAACGAAGAAAGAAACGGAGAAACAAAGAAAGAAACGGAGAAACGAACAATGAAACGGAGAAACGAAGAAAGAAACGGAGAAATAAATGGAGAAAAGAAGAAATAAACGGAGAAACGAACAAGGAAACGGAGAACGAAGAAGGAAACGGAGAAATGAAGAAAGAAACGGAGAAACGAAGAAAGAAACGGAGAAACGAAGAAAGAAACGGAGATACGAACAAAGAAACGGAGAAACGAACAAAGAAACGGAGAAACGAAGAAAGACAGGGAGGAACGGAGAAATAAATGGAGGAACGAATAAATAAACGGAGAAACGAAGAAATAAACGGAGAAACGAATAAAGAAACGGAGAAACGAAGAAAGAAACGGAGATACGAACAAAGAAACGGAGAAACGAACAAAGAAACGGAGAAACGAAGAAAGAAACGGAGAAATAAATGGAGAAAAGAAGAAATAAACGGAGAAACGAACAAGGAAACGGAGTAACGAAGAAGGAAACGGAGAAATGAAGAAAGAAACGGAGAAACGAAGAAAGAAACGGAGAAACGAAGAAAGAAACGGAGATACGAACAAAGAAACGGAGAAACGAACAAAGAAACGGAGAAACGAAGAAAGACAGGGAGGAACGGAGAAATAAATGGAGGAACGAATAAATAAACGGAGAAACGAAGAAATAAACGGAGAAACGAATAAAGAAACGGAGAAACGAAGAAAGAAACGGAGATACGAACAAAGAAACGGAGAAACGAACAAAGAAACGGAGAAACGAACAAAGAAACGGAGAAACGAACAAAGAAACGGAGAAACGAACAAAGAAACGGAGAAACGAACAAAGAAACGGAGAAACGAACAAAGAAACGGAGAAACGAACAAAGAAACGGAGAAACGAACAAAGAAACGGAGAAACGAACATAGAAACGGAGAAACGAAGACAGAAACGGAGGAACGGAGAAATAAATGGAGAAACGAAGAAATAAACGGAGAAACGAAGAAAGAAACGGAGAAACGAACAAAGTAACGGAGAAACGAACAAAGAAACGGAGAAACGAACAAAGAAACGGAGAAACGAACAAAGAAACGGAGAAACGAACAAAGAAACGGAGAAACGAAGAAACGATGAAAGAAACGGAGAAACGAAGAAAGAAACGGAGAAACGAACAAAGAAACGGAGAAACGAACAAAGAAATGGAGAAACGAACAAAGAAACGGAGAAACGGAGAAATAAATGGAGAAACGAAGATATAAACGGAGAAACGAACAAGGAATCGGAGAAACGAACAAAGAAACGGAGAAACGAAGAAAGAAACGGAGAAACGAAGAAAGAAACGGAGAAATAAATGGAGACACAAAGAAATAAACGGAGAAACGAACAAGGAAACGGAGAAACGAAGAAAGAAACGGAGAAACGTAGAAAGAAACGGAGAAACGAACAAAGAAGAGGAGAAACGAAGAAAGAAACGGAGAAATAAATGGAGACACAAAGAAATAAACGGAGAAACGAACAAGGAAACGGAGAAACGAAGAAATAAACGGAGAAACGAAGAAAGAAACGGAGAAACGAAGAAAGAAACGGAGAATCGGAGAAATAAATGGAGAAACGAAGGAATAAACCGAGAAACGGTGAAACGGAGAAACGATGAAAGGAAGGAAGAAACGGAGAAACGAAGAAAGAAGTGGAGAAATGAAGAAAGAAACGAAGAAACGAAGAAAGAAACGGAGAAACGAAGAAAGAAACGGAGAAACGGAGAAATAAACGGAGAAACGAAGAAATAAACGGAGAAACGAAGAAAGAAACGGAGAAACAAACAAAGAAACGGAGAAACGAAGAAAGAAACGGAGAAACGGAGAAATAAATGGTGAAACGAAGAAATAAACGGAGAAACGAAGAAAGAAACGGAGATACGAAGAAAGAAACGGAGAAACGAAGCAAGAAACGGAGAAACGAAGAAAGAAACGGAGAAACGAAGAAAGAAACGGAGAAACGAAGAAAGAAACGGAGAAACGAAGAAAGAAACGGAGAAACGAAGAAAGAAACGGAGAAACGAAGAAAGAAACGGAGAAACGGAGAAATAAATGGAGAAACGAAGAAATAAACGGAGAAACGAACCAGGAAACGGAGAAACGAAGAAAGAAACGGAGAATCGAAGAAAGAAATGGAGAAACGAAGAAAGAAACGGAGAAACGAAGAAAGAAACGGAGATACGAAGAAAGAAACGGAGAAACGAAGGAAGAAACGGAGAAACAAAGAAAGAAACGGTGAAACGAAGAAAGAAACGGATAAACGAAGAAAGAAACGGAGAAACGAACAAAGAAACGGAGAAATGAACTAAGAAACGGAGAAACGAAGAAAGAAACGGAGAAACCGAGAAATAAATGGAAAAACGAAGAAATAAACGGAGAAACGAACAAAGAAACGGAGAAACAAACAAAGAAACGGAGAAACGGAGAGATAAATGGAGAAACGAAGAAATAAACGGAGAAACGAAGAAAGAAACGGAGATACGAAGAAAGAAACGGAGAAAGTAAGAAAGAAACGGAGAAACGGAGAAATAAATGGAGAAACGAGGAAATAAACGGAGAAACGAACCAGGAAACGGAGAAACGAAGAAAGAAACGGAGAGTCGAAGAAAGAAATGGAGAAACGAAGAAAGAAACGGAGAATCGGAGAAATAAATGGAGAGACGAGGGAATAAACCGAGAAACGGAGAAACGGAGAAACGATGAAACGAAGGAAGAAACGGAGAAACGAAGGAAGAAACGGAGAAACGAAGAAAGAAGTGGAGAAATGAAGAAAGAAACGAAGAAACGAAGAAAGAAACGGAGAAACGAAGAAAGAAGCGGAGAAACGGAGAAATAGATGGAGAAACGAAGAAATAAACGGAGAAACGAACAAGGAAACGGAGAAACGAAGGAAGAAACGGAGAATCGGAGAAATAAATGGAGAAACGAGGGAATAAACCGACAAACGGAGAAACGGAGAAACGATGAAACGAAGGAAGAAACGAGGAAACGAAGAAAGAAACGAAGAAAGAAACACAGAATGGGAGGAATAAATGGAGAAACGAAGAAATAAACCGAGAATCGGAGAGAGAAACGGAGTAACGAAGAAAGAAACGAAGAAACGAAGAAAGAAACGGTGTAACGACGAAAGAAAAGGAGAAACGAAGAAAGAAACGGAGATACGAAGAAAGATACGGAGAAACGAAGGAAGAAACGGAGAAACGAAGAAAGAAACGGAGAAACGAAGAAAGAAACGGAGAAACGAAGTAAGAAACGGAGAAACGAAGAAAGAAACGGAGAAACGAAGAAAGAAACGGAGTAACGAAGAAAGAAACGGAGAAACGGAGAAATAAATGGAGAAACGAAGAAATAAACCGAGAAACGGAGAAAGAAACGGAGAAACGAACAAAGAAACGGAGAAACGAACAAAGAAACGGAGAAACGATCAAAGAAACGGAGAAACGGACAAAGAATCGGAGGAACGAAGAAAGAAGCGGAGAAACGCAGAAATAAATGGAGAAACGAAGAAATAAACGGAGAAACGAAGAATGAAACGGAGAAACGAAGAAAGAAAAGGAGAAACGAAGAAAGAAACGGAGAATCGGAGAAATAATTGGAGAAATAAATAGAGAAACAAAGATATAAACGGAGAAACGAAGAAAGAAACGTAGAAACGAAGAAACGATGAAAGAAACGAAGAAACGAAGAAAGAAACGGAGAAACGAAGAAAGAAACGGAGCAACGAAGAAAGAAACGGAGAAACGGAGAAATAAATGGAGAAAAGAACAAAGTAACGGAGAAACGAAGAAGCAAACGGGGAAACGAAGAAAGAAACGGAGAAACGAAGAAAGAAACGGAGAAACGGAGAAATAAATGGAGAAACGAAGAAATAAACGGAGAAACGAACCAGGAAACGGAGAAACGAAGAAAGAAACGGAGAAACGGAGAAATAAATGGAGAAACGAAGAAATAAACGGAGAAACGAACCAGGAAACGGAGAAACGAAGAAAGAAACGGAGAATCGAAGAAAGAAATGGAGAAACGAAGAAAGAAACGGAGAAACGAAGAAAGAAACGGAGATACGAAGGAAGAAACGGAGAAACGAAGGAAGAAACGGAGAAACAAAGAAAGAAACGGAGAAACGAAGAAAGAAACGGATAAACGAAGAAAGAAACGGAGATACGAAGAAAGAAACAGAGTAACGAAGAAAGAAACGAAGAAGCGAACAAAGAAACGGGGAAAAGAAGAACGAAACGGAGAAACGAAGAAAGAAACGGAGAAACGAACAAAGAAACGCAGAAAAGAACAAAGTAACGGAGAAACGAAGAAGCAAACGGGGAAACGAAGAAAGAAACGGAGAAACGAAGAAAGAAACGGAGAAACGGAGAAATAAATGGAGAAACGAAGAAATAAACGGAGAAACGAACCACGAAACGGAGAAACGAAGAAAGAAACGGAGAGTCGAAGAAAGAAATGGAGAAACGAAGAAAGAAACGGAGAATCGGAGAAATAAATGGAGAAACGAGGGAATAAACCGAGAAACGGAGAAACGGAGAAACGGAGAAACGATGAAACGAAGGAAGAAACGGAGAAACGAAGAAAGAAGTGGAGAAATGAAGAAAGAAACGAAGAAACGAAGAAAGAAACGGAGAAACGAAGAAAGAAACGGAGAAACGGAGAAATAAATGGAGAAACGAAGAAATAAACGGAGAAACGAAGAAAGAAACGGAGAAACAAACAAAGAAACGGAGAAACGAAGAAAGAAACGGAGAAACGGAGAAATAAATGGAGAAACGAAGAAATAAACGGAGAAACGAAGAAAGAAACGGAGAAACGAAGAAATAAACGGAGAAACGAAGAAAGAAACGGAGAAACGGAGAAATAAATGGAGAAACGAAGGAATAAACGGAGAAACGAACCAGGAAACGGAGAAACGAAGAAAGAAACGGAGAATCGAAGAAAGAAATGGAGAAACGAAGAAAGAAACGGAGAAACGAAGAAAGAAACGGAGATACGAAGAAAGAAACGGAGAAACGAAGGAAGAAACGGAGAAACAAAGAAAGAAACGGAGAAACGAAGAAAGAAACGGATAAACGAAGAAAGAAACGGAGATACGAAGAAAGAAACAGAGTAACGAAGAAAGAAACGAAGAAGCGAACAAAGAAACGGAAAAACGAAGAAAGAAACGGAGAAACGAAGAAAGAAACGGAGAAACGAAGAAAGAAACGGAGAAACGAACAAAGAAACGCAGAAACGAACAAAGTAACGGACAGACGAAGAAGCAAACGGGGAAACGAAGAAAGAAACGGAGAAACGAAGAAAGAAACGGAGAAACGGAGAAATAAATGGAGAAACGAAGAAATAAACGGAGAAACGAACCAGGAAACGGAGAAACGAAGAAAGAAACGGAGAAACGGAGAAATAAATGGAGAAACGAAGAAATAAACGGAGAAACGAACCAGGAAACGGAGAAACGAAGAAAGAAACGGAGAATCGAAGAAAGAAATGGAGAAACGAAGAAAGAAACGGAGAAACGAAGAAAGAAACGGAGATACGAAGGAAGAAACGGAGAAACGAAGGAAGAAACGGAGAAACAAAGAAAGAAACGGAGAAACGAAGAAAGAAACGGATAAACGAAGAAAGAAACGGAGATACGAAGAAAGAAACAGAGTAACGAAGAAAGAAACGAAGAAGCGAACAAAGAAACGGGGAAAAGAAGAACGAAACGGAGAAACGAAGAAAGAAACGCAGAAACGAACAAAGAAACGCAGAAAAGAACAAAGTAACGGAGAAACGAAGAAGCAAACGGGGAAACGAAGAAAGAAACGGAGAAACGAAGAAAGAAACGGAGAAACGAAGAAAGAAACGGAGAAACGAAGAAAGAAACGGAGAAACGAACAAAGAAACGCAGAAACGAACAAAGTAACGGACAGACGAAGAAGCAAACGGGGAAACGAAGAAAGAAACGGAGAAACGAAGAAAGAAACGGAGAAACGGAGAAATAAATGGAGAAACGAAGAAATAAACGGAGAAACGAACCAGGAAACGGAGAAACGAAGAAAGAAACGGAGAAACGGAGAAATAAATGGAGAAACGAAGAAATAAACGGAGAAACGAACCAGGAAACGGAGAAACGAAGAAAGAAACGGAGAATCGAAGAAAGAAATGGAGAAACGAAGAAAGAAACGGAGAAACGAAGAAAGAAACGGAGATACGAAGGAAGAAACGGAGAAACGAAGGAAGAAACGGAGAAACAAAGAAAGAAACGGAGAAACGAAGAAAGAAACGGATAAACGAAGAAAGAAACGGAGATACGAAGAAAGAAACAGAGTAACGAAGAAAGAAACGAAGAAGCGAACAAAGAAACGGGGAAAAGAAGAACGAAACGGAGAAACGAAGAAAGAAACGCAGAAACGAACAAAGAAACGCAGAAAAGAACAAAGTAACGGAGAAACGAAGAAGCAAACGGGGAAACGAAGAAAGAAACGGAGAAACGAAGAAAGAAACGGAGAAACGGAGAAATAAATGGAGAAACGAAGAAATAAACGGAGAAACGAACCACGAAACGGAGAAACGAAGAAAGAAACGGAGAGTCGAAGAAAGAAATGGAGAAACGAAGATAGAAACGGAGAATCGGAGAAATAAATGGAGAAACGAGGGAATAAACGGAGAAACGAACCAGGAAACGGAGAAACGAAGAAAGAAACGGAGAATCGAAGAAAGAAATGGAGAAACGAAGAAAGAAACGGAGAAACGAAGAAAGAAACGGAGATACGAAGGAAGAAACGGAGAAACGAAGGAAGAAACGGAGAAACAAAGAAAGAAACGGAGAAACGAAGAAAGAAACGGATAAACGAAGAAAGAAACGGAGATACGAAGAAAGAAACAGAGTAACGAAGAAAGAAACGAAGAAGCGAACAAAGAAACGGGGAAAAGAAGAACGAAACGGAGAAACGAAGAAAGAAACGGAGAAACGAACAAAGAAACGCAGAAAAGAACAAAGTAACGGAGAAACGAAGAAGCAAACGGGGAAACGAAGAAAGAAACGGAGAAACGAAGAAAGAAACGGAGAAACGGAGAAATAAATGGAGAAACGAAGAAATAAACGGAGAAACGAACCACGAAACGGAGAAACGAAGAAAGAAACGGAGAGTCGAAGAAAGAAATGGAGAAACGAAGAAAGAAACGGAGAATCGGAGAAATAAATGGAGAAACGAGGGAATAAACCGAGAAACGGAGAAACGGAGAAACGGAGAAACGATGAAACGAAGGAAGAAACGGAGAAACGAAGAAAGAAGTGGAGAAATGAAGAAAGAAACGAAGAAACGAAGAAAGAAACGGAGAAACGAAGAAAGAAACGGAGAAACGAAGAAATAAACGGAGAAACGAAGAAAGAAACGGAGAAACGGAGAAATAAATGGAGAAACGAAGGAATAAACGGAGAAACGAACCAGGAAACGGAGAAACGAAGAAAGAAACGGAGAAACGGAGAAATAAATGGAGAAACGAAGAAATAAACGGAGAAACGAACCAGGAAACGGAGAAACGAAGAAAGAAACGGAGAATCGAAGAAAGAAATGGAGAAACGAAGAAAGAAGCGGAGAAACGAAGAAAGAAACGGAGATACGAAGAAAGAAACGGAGAAACGAAGGAAGAAACGGAGAAACAAAGAAAGAAACGGAGAAACGAAGAAAGAAACGGATAAACGAAGAAAGAAACGGAGATACGAAGAAAGAAACAGAGTAACGAAGAAAGAATCGAAGAAGCGAACAAAGAAACGGAGAAACGAAGAAAGAAACGAAGAAACGAAGAAAGAAACGGAGAAACGAAGAAAGAAACGGAGAAACGAACAAAGAAACGCAGAAACGAACAAAGTAACGGACAGACGAAGAAGCAAACGGGGAAACGAAGAAAGAAACGGAGAAACGAAGAAAGAAACGGAGAAACGAACAAAGAAACGCAGAAAAGAACAAAGTAACGGAGAAACGAAGAAGCAAACGGGGAAACGAAGAAAGAAACGGAGAAACGAAGAAAGAAACGGAGAAACGGAGAAATAAATGGAGAAACGAAGAAATAAACGGAGAAACGAACCAGGAAACGGAGAAACGAAGAAAGAAACGGAGAGTCGAAGAAAGAAATGGAGAAACGAAGAAAGAAACGGAGAATCGGAGAAATAAATGGAGAAACGAGGGAATAAACCGAGAAACGGAGAAACGGAGAAACGGAGAAACGATGAAACGAAGGAAGAAACGGAGAAACGAAGAAAGAAGTGGAGAAATGAAGAAAGAAACGAAGAAACGAAGAAAGAAACGGAGAAACGAAGAAAGAAACGGAGAAACGGAGAAATAAATGGAGAAACGAAGAAATAAACGGAGAAACGAAGAAAGAAACGGAGAAACAAACAAAGAAACGGAGAAACGAAGAAAGAAACGGAGAAACGGAGAAATAAATGGAGAAACGAAGAAATAAACGGAGAAACGAAGAAAGAAACGGAGAAACGAAGAAATAAACGGAGAAACGAAGAAAGAAACGGAGAAACGGAGAAATAAATGGAGAAACGAAGAAATAAACGGAGAAACGAAGAAAGAAACGGATAATCGGAGAAATAAATGGAGAAACGAAGGAATAAACCGAGAAACGGAGAAACGGAGAAACGATGAAACGAAGGAAGAAACGGAGAAACGAAGAAAGAAATGGAGAAATGGAGAAAGAAATGAAGAAACGAAGAAAGAAACGGAGAAACGAAGAAAGAAACGGAGAAACGGAGAAATAAATGGAGAAACGAAGAAATATACGGAGAAACGAAGAAAGAAACGGAGAAACAAACAAAGAAACGGAGAAACGAAGAAAGAAACGGAGAAACGGAGAGATAAATGGAGAAACGAAGAAATAAACGAAGAAACGAAGAAAGAAACGGAGATACGAAGAAAGAAACGGAGAAACGAAGCAAGAAACGGAGAAACGAAGAAAGAAACGGAGAAACGAAGAAAGAAACGGAGAAACGAAGAATGAAACGGAGAAACGAAGAAAGAAACGGAGAAACGAAGAAAGAAACGGAGAAACGGAGAAATAAATGGAGAAACGAAGAAATAAACGGAGAAACGAACCAGGAAACGGAGAAACGAAGAAAGAAACGGAGAATCGAAGAAAGAAATGGAGAAACGAAGAAAGAAACGGAGAAACGAAGAAAGAAACGGAGATACGAAGAAAGAAACGGAGAAACGAAGGAAGAAACGGAGAAACAAAGAAAGAAACGGAGAAACGAAGAAAGAAACGGATAAACGAAGAAAGAAACGGAGAAACGAACAAAGAAACGGAGAAATGAACTAAGAAACGGAGAAACGAAGAAAGAAACGGAGAAACCGAGAAATAAATGGAGAAACGAAGAAATAAACGGAGAAACGAACAAAGAAACGGAGAAACGAACAAAGAAACGGGGAAACGAAGAAAGAAACCGAGAAACGAAGAAAGAAACGGAGAAACGAAGAAAGAAACGGAGAAACGAAGAAAGAAACGGAGAAACGGAGAAATAAATGGAGAAACGAAGAAATAAACGGAGAAACGAAGAAAGAAACGGAGTAACGAAGAAAGAAACGGAGAAACGGAGAAATAAATGGAGAAACGAAGAAATAAACCGAGAAACGGAGAAAGAAACGGAGAAACGAACAAAGAAGCGGAGAAACGAAGAAAGAAACGGAGAAACGAACAAAGAAACGGAGAAACGGACAAAGAATCGGAGAAACGAAGAAAGAAGCGGAGAAACGCAGAAATAAATGGAGAAACGAAGAAATAAACGCAGAAACGAACAAAGAAACGGAGAAACGTAGAAAGAAACGGAGAAACGAAGAAAGAAACGGAGAAACGAAGAAAGAAACGGAGAAACGAAGAATGAAACGGAGAAACGAAGAAAGAAACGGAGAAACGGAGAATGTATGGAGAAACAAAGATAAAGTATAAACGGATAAACGAAGAAAGAAACGGAGAAACGAAGAAACGATGAAAGAAACGGAGAAACGAAGAAAGAAACGGAGAAACGGAGAAATAAATGGAGAAACGAAGAAATAAGCGGAGAAACGAACAAGGAAACGGAGAAACGAAGGAAGAAACGGAGAATCGGAGAAATAAATGGAGAAACGAGGGAATAAACCGACAAACGGAGAAACGGAGAAACGATGAAACGAAGGAAGAAACGAGGAAACGAAGAAAGAAACGAAGAAAGAAACACAGAATGGGAGAAATAAATGGAGAAACGAAGAAATAAACCGAGAATCGGAGAGAGAAACGGAGTTACGAAGAAAGAAACGAAGAAACGAAGAAAGAAACGGTGTAACGATGAAAGAAACGAAGAAACGAAGAAAGAAACGGAGAATCGGAGAAATAAATGGAGAAACGAAGGAATAAACCGAGAAACGGAGAAACGGAGAAACGATGAAAGGAAGGAAGATACGGAGAAACGAAGAAAGAATCGGATAAAAGAAGATTGAAACGAAGAAACGAAGAAAGAAACGGAGATACGAAGAAAGAAACTGAGAAACGAACAAGGAAACGGAGAAACGAACAAAGAAACTGAGAAACGAAGAAAGAAACGGAGAAGCGAACAAAGATACGAACAAAGAAACGGAGAAACGGAGAAATAAATGGAGAAACGAAGAAATAAACGGAGAAACGACCAGGAAACGGAGATTCGAAGAAAGAAACGGATAAACGAAGAAAGAAACGGAGAAACGAAGAAAGAAACGGAGATACGAAGAAAGATACGGAGAAACGAAGGAAGAAACGGAAAAACGAAGAAAGAAACGGAGAAACGAAGAAAGAAACGGAGTAACGAAGAAAGAAACGGAGAAACGGAGAAATAAATGGAGAAACGAAGAAATAAACCGAGAAACGGAGAAAGAAACGGAGAAACGAACAAAGAAACGGAGAAACGAACAAAGAAACGGAGAAACGATCAAAGAAACGGAGAAACGGACAAAGAATCGGAGGAACGAAGAAAGAAGCGGAGAAACGCAGAAATAAATGGAGAAACGAAGAAATAAACGGAGAAACGAAGAATGAAACGGAGAAACGAAGAAAGAAAAGGAGATACGAAGAAAGAAACGGAGAAACGAAGGAAGAAACGGAGAAACAAAGAAAGAAACGGAGAAACGAAGAAAGAAACGGAGAAACGGAGAAAGAAACGGAGAAACGAACAAAGAAACGGAGAAATGAACTAAGAAACGGAGAAACGAACAAAGAAACGCAGAAAAGAACAAAGTAACGGAGAAACGAAGAAGCAAACGGGGAAACGAAGAAAGAAACGGAGAAACGAAGAAAGAAATGGAGAAACGAAGAAAGAAACGGAGAAACGAAGAAAGAAACGGAGATACGAAGAAAGAAACGGAGAAACGAAGGAAGAAACGGAGAAACAAAGAAAGAAACGGAGAAACGAAGAAAGAAACGGATAAACGAAGAAAGAAACGGAGAAACGAACAAAGAAACGGAGAAATGAACTAAGAAACGGAGAAACGAAGAAAGAAACGGAGAAACCGAGAAATAAATGGAGAAACGAAGAAATAAACGGAGAAACGAACAAAGAAACGGAGAAACGAACAAAGAAACGGGGAAACGAAGAAAGAAACCGAGAAACGAAGAAAGAAACGGAGAAACGAAGAAAGAAACGGAGAAACGAAGAAAGAAACGGAGAAACGGAGAAATAAATGGAGAAACGAAGAAATAAACGGAGAAACGAAGAAAGAAACGGAGTAACGAAGAAAGAAACGGAGAAACGGAGAAATAAATGGAGAAACGAAGAAATAAACCGAGAAACGGAGAAAGAAACGGAGAAACGAACAAAGAAGCGGAGAAACGAAGAAAGAAACGGAGAAACGAACAAAGAAACGGAGAAACGGACAAAGAATCGGAGAAACGAAGAAAGAAGCGGAGAAACGCAGAAATAAATGGAGAAACGAAGAAATAAACGCAGAAACGAACAAAGAAACGGAGAAACGTAGAAAGAAACGGAGAAACGAAGAAAGAAACGGAGAAACGAAGAAAGAAACGGAGAAACGAAGAATGAAACGGAGAAACGAAGAAAGAAACGGAGAAACGGAGAATGTATGGAGAAACAAAGATAAAGTATAAACGGATAAACGAAGAAAGAAACGGAGAAACGAAGAAACGATGAAAGAAACGGAGAAACGAAGAAAGAAACGGAGAAACGGAGAAATAAATGGAGAAACGAAGAAATAAGCGGAGAAACGAACAAGGAAACGGAGAAACGAAGGAAGAAACGGAGAATCGGAGAAATAAATGGAGAAACGAGGGAATAAACCGACAAACGGAGAAACGGAGAAACGATGAAACGAAGGAAGAAACGAGGAAACGAAGAAAGAAACGAAGAAAGAAACACAGAATGGGAGAAATAAATGGAGAAACGAAGAAATAAACCGAGAATCGGAGAGAGAAACGGAGTTACGAAGAAAGAAACGAAGAAACGAAGAAAGAAACGGTGTAACGATGAAAGAAACGAAGAAACGAAGAAAGAAACGGAGAATCGGAGAAATAAATGGAGAAACGAAGGAATAAACCGAGAAACGGAGAAACGGAGAAACGATGAAAGGAAGGAAGATACGGAGAAACGAAGAAAGAATCGGATAAAAGAAGATTGAAACGAAGAAACGAAGAAAGAAACGGAGATACGAAGAAAGAAACTGAGAAACGAACAAGGAAACGGAGAAACGAACAAAGAAACTGAGAAACGAAGAAAGAAACGGAGAAGCGAACAAAGATACGAACAAAGAAACGGAGAAACGGAGAAATAAATGGAGAAACGAAGAAATAAACGGAGAAACGACCAGGAAACGGAGATTCGAAGAAAGAAACGGATAAACGAAGAAAGAAACGGAGAAACGAAGAAAGAAACGGAGATACGAAGAAAGATACGGAGAAACGAAGGAAGAAACGGAAAAACGAAGAAAGAAACGGAGAAACGAAGAAAGAAACGGAGTAACGAAGAAAGAAACGGAGAAACGGAGAAATAAATGGAGAAACGAAGAAATAAACCGAGAAACGGAGAAAGAAACGGAGAAACGAACAAAGAAACGGAGAAACGAACAAAGAAACGGAGAAACGATCAAAGAAACGGAGAAACGGACAAAGAATCGGAGGAACGAAGAAAGAAGCGGAGAAACGCAGAAATAAATGGAGAAACGAAGAAATAAACGGAGAAACGAAGAATGAAACGGAGAAACGAAGAAAGAAAAGGAGAAACGAAGAAAGAAACGGGGAAACGAAGAATGAAACGGAGAAACGAAGAAAGAAACGGAGAAATAAATGGAGAAACAAAGATATAAGCGGAGAAACGAAGAAAGAAACGGAGAAACGAAGAAACGATGAAAGAAACGGAGAAACGAAGAAAGAAACGGAGAAAAGAAGAAAGAAACGGAGAAATAAATGGAGAAACGAAGAAATAAACGGAGAAACGAACAAGGAAACGGAGAAACGAAGGGAGAAACGGAGAATCGGAGAAATAAATGGAGAAACGAGGGAATAAGCCGACAAACGGAGAAACGGAGAAACGATGAAACGAAGGAAGAAACGAGGAAACGAAGAAAGAAACGAAGAAAGAAACACAGAATGGGAGAAATAAATGGCGAAACGAAGAAATAAACCGAGAATCGGAGAGAGAAACGGAGTAACGAAGAAAGAAACGAAGAAACGAAGAAAGAAACGGTGTAACGATGAAAGAAACGAAGAAACGAAGAAAGAAACGGAGAATCGGAGAAATAAATGGAGAAACGAAGGAATAAACCGAGAAACGGAGAAACGGAGAAACGAAGAAAGAATCGGATAAAAGAAGATTGAAACGAAGAAACGAAGAAAGAAACGGAGATACGAAGAAAGAAACGGAGAAACGAACAAGGAAACGGAGAAACGAACAAAGAAACTGAGAAACGAAGAAAGAAACGGAGAAGCGAACAAAGATACGAACAAAGAAACGGAGAAACGGAGAAATAAATGGAGAAACGAAGAAATAAACGGAGAAACGAACCAGGAAACGGAGATTCGAAGAAGGAAACGGAGAAACGAAGAAAGAAACGGAGAAACGAAGAAAGAAACGGAGATACGAAGAAAGATACGGAGAAACGAAGGAAGAAACGGAGAAACGAAGAAAGAAACGGAGAAACGAAGAAAGAAACGGAGAAACGAAGAAAGAAACGGAGTAACGAAGAAAGAAACGGAGGAACGAAGAAAGAAGCGGAGAAACGCAGTAATAAATGGAGAAACGAAGAAATAAACGGAGAAACGAAGAATGAAACGGAGAAACGAAGAAAGAAAAGGAGAAACGAAGAAAGAAACGGAGAATCGGAGAAATAATTGGAGAAATAAATGGAGAAACAAATATATAAACGGAGAAACGAAGAAAGAAACGTAGAAACGAAGAAACGATGAAAGAAACGGAGAAACGAAGAAAGAAACGGAGAAACGAAGAAAGAAACGGAGTAACGAAGAAAGAAACGGAGAAACGGAGAAATAAATGGAGAAACGAAGAAATAAACCGAGAAACGGAGAAAGAAACGGAGAAACGAACAAAGAAACGGAGAAACGAAGAAAGAAACGGAGAAACGATCAAAGGAACGGAGAAACGGAAAAAGAATCGGAGAAACGAAGAAAGAAGCGGAGAAACGCAGAAATAAATGGAGAAACGAAGAAATAAACGGAGAAACGAACAAAGAAACGGAGAAACGAAGAAAGAAACGGAGAAACGAAGAAAGAAACGGAGAAACGAAGAAAGAAACGGAGATACGAAGAAAGATACGGAGAAACGAAGGAAGAAACGGAGAAACGAAGAAAGAAACGGAGAAACGAAGAAAGAAACGGAGAAACGAAGAAAGAAACGGAGAAACGAAGAATGAAACGGAGAAACGAAGAAAGAAACGGAGAAATAAATGGAGAAACAAAGATATAAGCGGAGAAACGAAGAAAGAAACGGAGAAACGAAGAAACGATGAAAGAAACGGAGAAACGGAGAAACGAAGAAAGAAACGGAGAAACGAAGAAAGAAACGGAGAAATGAAGAAAGAAACGGAGAAACGAAGAAATAAAAGGAGAAGCGAACAAAGAAACGGGGAAACGAAGAAAGAAATGGAGAAACGAAGAAATAAACCGAGAAACGGAGAAAGAAACGGAGAAACGAACAAAGAAACGGAGAAACGAAGAAAGAAACGGAGAAACGATCAAAGAAACGGAGAAACGGACAAACAACCGGAGAAACGAAGAAAGAAGCGGAGAAACGCAGAAATAAATGGAGAAACGAAGAAATAAACGGAGAAACGAAGAATGAAACGGAGAATCGGAGAAATAAATGGAGAAACGAGGGAATAAACCGACAAACGGAGAAACGGAGAAACGATGAAACGAAGGAAGAAACGAGGAAACGAAGAAAGAAACGAAGAATGAAACACAGAATGGGAGAAATATATGGAGAAACGAAGAAATAAACCGAGAATCGGAGAGAGAAACGGAGTAACGAAGAAAGAAACGAAGAAACGAAGAAAGAAACGGTGTAACGATGAAAGAAACGAAGAAACGAAGAAAGAAACGGAGAATCGGAGAAATAAATGGAGAAACGGAGGAATAAACCGAGAAACGGAGAAACGGAGAAACGATGAAAGGAAGGAAGAAACGGAGAAACGAAGAAAGAATCGGATAAAAGAAGATTGAAACGAAGAAACGAAGAAAGAAACGGAGATACGAAGAAAGAAACGGAGAAACGAACAAGGAAACGGAGAAACGAACAAAGAAACTGAGAAACGAACAAAGAAACGGAGAAGCGAACAAAGATACGAACATAGAAACGGAGAAACGGAGAAATAAATGGAGAAACGAAGAAATAAACGGAGAAACGAACCAGGAAACGGAGATTCGAAGAAAGAAACGGAGAAACGAAGAAAGAAACGGAGAAACGAAGAAAGAAACGGAGATACGAAGAAAGATACGGAGAAACGAAGGAAGAAACGGAGAAACGAAGAAAGAAACGGAGAAACGAAGAAAGAAACGGAGAAACGAAGAAAGAAACGGAGAAACGAAGAAAGAAACGGAGAAACGAAGAAAGAAACGGAGTAACGAAGAAAGAAACGGAGAAACGGAGAAATAAATGGAGAAACGAAGAAATAAACCGAGAAGCGGAGAAAGAAACGGAGAAACGAACAAAGAAACGGAGAAACGAACAAAGAAACGGAGAAACGATCAAAGGAACGGAGAAACGGACAAAGAATCGGAGGAACGAAAAAGAAGCGGAGAAACGCAGAAATAAATGGAGAAACGAAGAAATAAACGGAGAAACGAAGAATGAAACGGAGAAACGAAGAAAGAAAAGGAGAAACGAAGAAAGAAACGTAGAAACGAAGAAACGATGAAAGAAACGGAGAAACGAAGAAAGAAACGGAGAAACGAAGAAAGAAACGGAGCAACCAAGAAAGAAACGGAGAAACGGAGAAATAAATGGAGAAACGAAGAAATAAACCGAGAAACGGAGAAAGAAACGGAGAAACGAAGAAAGAAACGGAGAAACGAAGAAAGAAACGGAGAAACGGTCAAAGGAACGGAGAAACGGAAAAAGAATCGGAGAAACGAAGAAAGAAGCGGAGAAACGCAGAAATAAATGGAGAAACGAAGAAATAAACGGAGAAACGAAGAATGAAACGGAGAAACGAAGAAAGAAACGGAGAAACGAAGAAAGAAACGGTGTAACGAAGAAAGAATCGAAGAAATGAAGAAAGAAACGAAGAGTCGGAGAAATAAATGGAGAAACGGAGAAATAAATGGAGAAACGAAGAAATAAACGGAGAAAGGAAGAAAGAAACGGAGAAACGAAATAAGAAACGGAGAAACGAAGAAAGAAACGGAGAAACGAAGGATGAAACGGAGAAACGAAGAAAGAAACGGAGAAATAAATGGAGAAACGAAGATATAAATGGAGAAACGAAGAAAGAAACGGAGAAACGAAGAAACGATGAAAGAGAGGAGAAACGAAGAAAGAAACGGAGAAACGAAGAAAGAAACGGAGCAACCAAGAAAGAAACGGAGAAACGGAGAAATAAATGGAGAAACGAAGAAATAAACCGAGAAACGGAGAAAGAAACGGAGAAACGAAGAAAGAAACGGAGAAACGAAGAAAGAAACGGAGAAACGGTCAAAGGAACGGAGAAACGGAAAAAGAATCGGAGAAACGAAGAAAGAAGCGGAGAAACGCAGAAATAAATGGAGAAACGAAGAAATAAACGGAGAAACGAAGAATGAAACGGAGAAACGAAGAAAGAAACGGAGAAACGAAGAAAGAAACGGTGTAACGAAGAAAGAATCGAAGAAATGAAGAAAGAAACGAAGAGTCGGAGAAATTAATGGAGAAACGGAGAAATAAATGGAGAAACGAAGAAATAAACGGAGAAAGGAAGAAAGAAACGGAGAAACGAAATAAGAAACGGAGAAACGAAGAAAGAAACGGAGAAACGAAGGATGAAACGGAGAAACGAAGAAAGAAACGGTGTAACGAAGAAAGAATCGAAGAAATGAAGAAAGAAACGAAGAGTCGGAGAAATAAATGGAGAAACGGAGAAATAAATGGAGAAACAAAGATATAAGCCGAGAAACGAAGAATGAAACGGAGAAACGAAGAAAGAAACGGAGAAATAAATGGAGAAACAAAGATATAAGCCGAGAAACGAAGAAAGAAACGGAGAAACGAAGAAACGATGAAAGAAACGGAGGACCGACGAAAGAAACGGAGAAACGAAGAAAGAAACGGAGAAACGAAAAAAGAAACGGGGAAACGAAGAAAGAAACGGAGAAACGAAGAAAGAAACGGAGAAACGAAGAAAGAAACGGAGAAATGAAGAAAGAAACGGAGAAACGAAGAAATAAACGGAGAAACGAACAAAGAAACGGGGAAACGAAGAAAGAAATGGAGAAACGAAGAAATAAACCGAGAAACGGAGAAAGAAACGGAGAAACGAACAAAGAAACGGAGAAACGAAGAAAGAAACGGAGAAACGATCAAAGAAACGGAGAAACGGACAAAGAACCGGAGAAACGAAGAAAGAAGAGGAGAAACGCAGAAATAAATGGAGAAACGAAGAAATAAACGGAGAAACGAAGAATGAAACGGAGAAACGAAGAAAGAAACGGAGAAACGAAGAAAGAAACGGTGTAACGAAGAAAGAATCGAAGAAATGAAGAAAGAAACGAAGAGTCGGAGAAATAAATGGAGAAACGGAGAAATAAATGGAGAAACGAAGAAATAAACGGAGAAAGGAAGAAAGAAACGGAGAAACGAAATAAGAAACGGAGAAACGAAGAAAGAAACGGAGAAACGAAGGATGAAACGGAGAAACGAAGAAAGAAACGGAGAAATAAATGGAGAAACGAAGATATAAATGGAGAAACGAAGAAAGAAACGGAGAAACGAAGAAACGATCAAAGAGAGGAGAAACGAAGAAAGAAACGGAGAAACGAAGAAAGAAACGGAGAAACGAAGGAAGAAACGGAGAAACGAAGAAAGAAACGGAGAAACGAAGATATAAACTGAGAAACGAAGAAAGAAACGGAGAATCGGAGAAATAAATGGAGAAATGAAGAAATAAACGGAGAAACGAACAAGGAAGCGGAGAAGCGAACAAAGAAACGGAGAAACGAAGAAAGAAACGGAGAAACGAAGAATGAAACGGAGAAACGAAGAAAGAAACGGAGAAACGAACAAAGAAACTCAGAAACGAACAAAGTAACGGAGAAACGAAGAAGCAAACGGGGAAACGAAGAAAGAAACGGAGAAACGAAGAACGAAACGGAGAAACGGAGAAATAAATGGAGAAACGAAGAAATAAACGGAGAGACGAAGAAAGAAACGGAGAATCGGAGAAATAAATGGAGAAACGAAGGAAAAAACCGAGAAACGGAGAAACGGAGAAACGATGAAACGAAGGACGAAACGGAGAAACGAAGAAAGAAATGGAGAAATGAAGAAAGAAACGAAGAAACGAAGAAAGAAACGGAGAAACGAAGAATGAAACGGAGAAACGAAGAAAGAAACGGAGAAACGAAGAAAGAAACGGAGAGACGGAGAAATAAATGGAGAAACAAAGAAATAAACGGAGAAACGTAGAAAGAAACGGAGAAACGAGGAAAGAAACGGAGAAACGAAGAAAGAAACGGAGAAACGAAGAAAGAAACGGAGATGCGATGAAAGAAACGGAGTAACGAAGAAAGAAACGGAGAAACGGAGAAATAAATGCAGAAACGAAGAAATAAACGGAGAAACGAAGAAAGAAACGGAGAAACGAAGATAGAAACGGAGAAACGAAGAAAGAAACGGAGAAACGGAGAAATAAATGGAAAAACAAAGAAATAAACCGAGAAACGGAGAAAGAAACGGAGAAACGATGAAAGAAACGAAGAAAGAAACGGAGAATCGGAGAAATAAATGGAGAAACGAAGGAATAACCCGAGAAACGGAGAAACGGAGAAACGATGAAACGAAGGAAGAAACGGAGAAACGAAGAAAGAAACGGAGAAACGAAGAAAGAAACGGAGAAACGAAAGATGAAACGGAGAAACGAAGAAAGAAACGGAGAAATAAATGGAGAAACGAGGATATAAATGGAGAAACGAAGAAAGAAACGGAGAAACGATGAAAGAAACGGAGAAACGAACAAAGAAACGGGGAAACGAAGAAAGAAACGGAGAAACGAAGAAAGAAACGGAGAAACGAAGAAAGAAACGGAGAAATGAAGATAGAAACGGAGAAACGAAGAAATAAACGGAGAAACGAAGAAAGAAACGGAGTAACGAAGAAAGAATCGAAGAAACGAAGAAAGAAACGAAGAGTCGGAGAAATAAATGGACAAACGGAGGAATAAATGGAGAAACGAAGAAATAAACGGAGAAAGGGAGAAAGAAACGGAGAAACGAAATAAGAAACGGAGAAACGAAGAAAGAAACGGAGAAACGAAGGATGAAACGGAGAAACGAAGAAAGAAACGGAGTAACGAAGAAAGAATCGAAGAAACGAAGAAAGAAACGAAGAGACGGAGAAATAAATGGAGAAACGGAGAAATAAATGGAGAAACGAAGAAATAAACGGAGAAAGGAAGAAAGAAACGGAGAAACGAAATAAGAAACGGAGAAACGAAGAAAGAAACGGAGAAACGAAGGATGAAACGGAGAAACGAAGAAAGAAACGGAGAAATAAATGGAGAAACGAAGATATAAATGGAGAAACGAAGAAAGAAACGGAGAAACGAAGAAACGATGAAAGAGCGGAGAAACGAAGAAAGAAACGGAGAAACGAAGAAAGAAACGGAGAAACGAAGGAAGAAACGGAGAAACGAAGAAAGAAACGGAGAAACGAAGATATAAACTGAGAAACGAAGAAAGAAACGGAGAATCGGAGAAATAAATGGAGAAACGAAGAAATAAACGGAGAAACGAACAAGGAAGCGGAGAAGCGAACAAAGAAACGGAGAAACGAAGAAAGAAACGGAGAAACGAAGAAAGAAACGGAGAAACGAAGAAAGAAACGGAGAAACGAACAAAGAAACGCAGAAACGAACAAAGTAACGGAGAAACGAAGAAGCAAACGGGGAAACGAAGAATGAAACGGAGAAACGAAGAACGAAACGGAGAAACGGAGAAATAAATGGAGAAACGAAGAAATAAACGGAGAGACGAAGAAAGAAACACAGAATCAGAGAAATAAATGGAGAAACGAAGAAATAAACCGAGAATCGGAGAAAGAAACGGAGTAACGAAGAAAGAAACGTAGAAACGAAGAAAGAAACGGAGAATCGGAGAAATAAATGGAGAAACGAAGCAATAAACCGAGAAACGGAGAAACGGTGAAACGAAGGAAGAAACGGAGAAACGAAGAAAGAAACGGAGAAATGAAGAATGAAGCGAAGAAACGAAGAAAGAACCGGAGATACGAAGAGAGAAACGGAGAAACGAACAAAGAAACGGAGTAACGAAGAAAGAAACGGAGAAACGGAGAAATAAATGGAGAAACGAAGAAATAAACCGAGAAACGGAGAAAGAAACGGAGAAACGAACAAAGAAACGGAGAAACGAAGAAAGAAACGGAGAAACGGAGAAACGAAGAAAGAAACGGAGACACGAAGAGAGAAACGGAGAAACGAACAAAGAAACGGAGAAACGAAGAAAGAAACGGAGAAACGAAGAAAGAAACGGAGAAACGAAGAAAGAAACGGAGAAACGAAGAATGAAACGGAGAAACGAAGAAAGAAACGGAGAAATAAATGGAGAAACAAAGATATAAACGGAGAAACGCAGAAAGAAACGGAGAAACGAAGAAACGATGAAAGAAACGGAGAATCGAAGAAAGAAACGGAGAAACGAAGAAAGAAACGGAGTAACGAAGAAAGAAACGGAGAAACGGCGAAATAAATGGAGAAACGAAGAAATAAACCGAGAATCGGAGAAAGAAACGGAGAAGCGAACAAAGAAACGGAGAAACGAAGAAAGAAACGGAGAAACGAACAAAGAAACGGAGAAACGAAGAAAGAAACGGAGAAACGAAGAAAGAAACGGGGAAACGAAGAAATAAACGGAGAAACGAACAAGGAAGCGGAGAAGCGAACAAAGAAACGGAGAAACGAAGAAAGAAACGGAGAAACGAAGAAAGAAACGGAGAAACGAAGAAAGAAACGGAGAAACGAACAAAGAAACGCAGAAACGAACAAAGTAACGGAGAAACGAAGAAGCAAACGGGGAAACGAAGAAAGAAACGGAGAAACGAAGAACGAAACGGAGAAACGGAGAAATAAATGGAGAAACGAAGAAATAAACGGAGAGACGAAGAAAGAAACGGAGAATCGGAGAAATAAATGGAGAAACGAAGGAATAAACCGAGAAACGGAGAAACGGAGAAACGATGAAACGAAGGACGAAACGGAGAAACGAAGAAAGAAATGGAGAAATGAAGAAAGAAACGAAGAAACGAAGAAAGAAACGGAGAAACGAAGAATGAAACGGAGAAACGAAGAAAGAAACGGAGAAACGAAGAAAGAAACGGAGAGACGGAGAAATAAATGGAGAAACAAAGAAATAAACGGAGAAACGTAGAAAGAAACGGAGAAACGAGGAAAGAAACGGAGAAACGAAGAAAGAAACGGAGAAACGAAGAAAGAAACGGAGATGCGATGAAAGAAACGGAGTAACGAAGAAAGAAACGGAGAAACGGAGAAATAAATGGAGAAACGAAGAAATAAACGGAGAAACGAAGAAAGAAACGGAGAAACGAAGAAAGAAACGGAGAAACGAAGAAAGAAACGGAGAAACGGAGAAATAAATGGAAAAACAAAGAAATAAACCGAGAAACGGAGAAAGAAACGGAGAAACGATGAAAGAAACGAAGAAAGAAACGGAGAATCGGAGAAATAAATGGAGAAACGAAGGAATAAACCGAGAAACGGAGAAACGGAGAAACGATGAAACGAAGGAAGAAACGGAGAAACGAAGAAAGAAACGGAGAAACGAAGAAAGAAACGGAGAAACGAAGGATGAAACGGAGAAACGAAGAAAGAAACGGAGAAACGAAGGATGAAACGGAGAAACGAAGAAAGAAACGGAGAAATAAATGGAGAAACGAAGATATAAATGGAGAAACGAAGAAAGAAACGGAGAAACGAAGAAAGAAACGGAGAAACGAACAAAGAAACGGGGAAACGAAGAAAGAAACGGAGAAACGAAGAAAGAAACGGAGAAACGAAGAAAGAAACGGAGAAATGATGATAGAAACGGAGAAACGAAGAAATAAACGGAGAAACGAACAAAGAAACGGGGAAACGAAGAAAGAAATGGAGAAACGAAGAAATAAACCGAGAAACGGAGAAAGAAACGGAGAAACGAACAAAGAAACGGAGAAACGAAGAAAGAAACGGAGAAACGATCAAAGAAACGGAGAAACGGACAAAGAAACGGAGAAACGAAGAAAGAAGAGGAGAAACGCAGAAATAAATGGAGAAACGAAGAAATAAACGGAGAAACGAAGAATGAAACGGAGAAACGAAGAAAGAAACGGAGAAACGAAGAAAGAAACGGAGTAACGAAGAAAGAATCGAAGAAACGAAGAAAGAAACGAAGAGACGGAGAAATAAATGGAGAAACGGAGAAATAAATGGAGAAACGAAGAAATAAACGGAGAAAGGAAGAAAGAAACGGAGAAACGAAATAAGAAACGGAGAAACGAAGAAAGAAACGGAGAAACGAAGGATGAAACGGAGAAACGAAGAAAGAAACGGAGAAATAAATGGAGAAACGAAGATATAAATGGAGAAACGAAGAAAGAAGCGGAGAAACGAAGAAACGATGAAAGAGCGGAGAAACGAAGAAAGAAACGGAGAAACGAAGAAAGAAACGGAGAAACGAAGGAAGAAACGGAGAAACGAAGAAAGAAACGGAGAAACGAAGATATAAACTGAGAAATGAAGAAAGAAACGGAGAATCGGAGAAATAAATGGAGAAACGAAGAAATAAACGGAGAAACGAACAAGGAAGCGGAGAAGCGAACAAAGAAACGGAGAAACGAAGAAAGAAACGGAGAAACGAAGAAAGAAACGGAGAAACGAACAAAGAAACGCAAAAACGAACAAAGTAACGGAGAAACGAAGAAGCAAACGGGGAAACGAAGAAAGAAACGGAGAAACGAAGAACGAAACGGAGAAACGGAGAAATAAATGGAGAAACGAAGAAATAAACGGAGAGACGAAGAAAGAAACACAGAATCAGAGAAATAAATGGAGAAACGAAGAAATAAACCGAGAATCGGAGAAAGAAACGGAGTAACGAAGAAAGAAACGGAGAAACGAAGAAAGAAACGGAGAAACGATCAAAGAAACGGAGAAACGGACAAAGAATCGGAGAAACGAACAAAGAATCGGAGAAACGAAGAAAGAAGCGGAGAAACGCAGAAATAAGTGGAGAAGCGAGGAAATAAACGGAGAAATGGAGAAATAAATGGAGAAACGAAGAAATAAACGGAGAAACGAACAAGGAAACGGAGAAACGAAGAAAGAAACGGAGAAACGATCAAAGAAACGGAGAAACGGACAAAGAATCGGAGAAACGAAGAAAGAAGCGGAGAAACGGAGAAACGAAGAAAGAAACGGAGAAATGAAGAATGAAACGAAGAAAGAAACGGAGAAACGGAGAAATAAATGGAGAAACGTAGAAATAAGCGGAGAAACGAACAAGGAAACGGAGAAACGAAGAAAGAAACGGAGAATCGGAGAAATAAATGGAGAAACGAAGGAATAAACCGACAAACGGAGAAAGAAACGGAGAAACGATCAAAGAAACGGAGAAACGGACAAAGAATCGGAGAAACGAAGAAAGAAGCGGAGAAACGGAGAAACGAAGAAAGAAACGGAGACACGAAGAGAGAAACGGAGAAACGAACAAAGAAACGGAGAAACGATCAAAGAAACGGAGACACGAAGAGAGAAACGAAGAAACGAAGAAAGAAACGGAGAAACGATCAAAGAAACGGAGAAACGAACAAAGAATCGGAGAAACGAAGAAAGAAGCGGAGAAACGCAGAAATAAGTGGAGAAACGAGGAAATAAACGGAGAAATGGAGAAATAAATGGAGAAACGAAGAAATAAACGGAGAAACGAACAAGGAAACGGAGAAACGAAGAAAGAAACGGAGAAACGAAGAAAGAAACGGAGAAACGAAGAAAGAAACGGAGATACGAAGAAAGAACCGGAGAAACAAAAAAAGAAATGGAGAAACGAACAAAGAAACGGAGAAACGGAGATACGAAGAAAGAAACGGAGAAACGAAGAAAGAAACGGATAAACGAAGAATGAAACGGAGGAACGAAGACAGAAACGGAGAAAACATGGAGAAACGAAGATATAAACGGAGAAACGAAGAAAGAAACGGAGAAACGAAGAAACGATGAAAGAAACGGAAAAACAAAGAAAGAAACGGAGAAACGAACAAAGAAACGGAGAAACGAACTAAGAAACGGAGAAATGAACAAAGAAACGGAGAATCGAACAAAGAAACGTTTCTCCGTTTCTCCGTTTCTCCGTTTCTCGGTTTCTCCGTTTCTCCGTTTCTCGGTTTCTCCGATTCTCGGTTTCTCCGTTTCTCCGTTTTTCGGTTTCTCCGTTTTTCCGTTTCTCGGTTTCTCCGTTTCTCCGTTTCTCCGTTTCTCCGTTTCTCCGTTTCTCGGTTTCTCCGTTTTTCCGTTTCTCCGTTTCTCCGTTTCTCTGTTTCTCGGTTTCTCCGTTCCACGGTTTCTCCGTTTCTCCGTTTCTCGGTTTCTCCGATTCTCGGTTTCTCCGTTTCTCCGTTTTTCGGTTTCTCCGTTTATTTCTTCGTTTCTACATTTATTTCTCCGTTTCTCCGTTTCTTTGTTCGTTTCACCGTTTCTTTGTTCGTTTCTCCGTTTCTTTGTTCGTTTCTCCGTTTCGTTGTTCGTTTCTCCGTTTCTTTGTTCGTTTCTCCGTTTCTTTCTCCGTTTCTCGGTTTATTTCTTCGTTTCTCCATTTATATCTCCGATTCTCCGTTTCTTTGTTCGTTTCTCCGTTTCTTTCTCCGTTTATCGGTTTATTTCTTCGTTTCCCCATTTATTTCTCCGATTCTCCGTTTCTTTCTTCGTTTCTCCGTTTCTTTCTTCGTTTCTTCGTTTCCTTCTTCGTTTCTCCGTTTCTTTCTTCGATTCTCCGTTTATTTCTTCGTTTCTCCATTTATGTCTCCGTTTCTCCGTTTCTTTGTTCGTTTCTCCATTTATTTCTCCGTGTCTTCGTTTCTTTGTTCGTTTCTCCGTTTCTTTGTTCGTTTCTCCGTTTCTTCCTCCGTTTCTCGGTTTATTTCTTCGTTTCTCCATTTATTTCTCCGATGCTCCGTTTCTTTCTTCGTTTCTCCGTTTCTTTCTTCGTTTCTTCGTTTATTTCTTAGTTTCTCCATTTATTTCTCCGTTTCTTTCTTCGTTCCTCCCGTTCTTTGTTCGTTTCTCCGTTTCTTTCTCCGTTTCTCGGTTTATTTCTTCGTTTCTCCATTTATTTCTCCGATTCTCCGTTTCTTTCTTCGTTTCTTCGTTTATTTCTTCGTTACTCCGTTTCTTTCTTCGTTTCTCCGATTCTTTGTTCGTTTCTCCGTTTCTTTGTTCGTTTCAACGTTTCTTTCTTCGTTTCTCCGTTCCTTTCTTCGTTCCTCGAGTTTCTTTCTTCGTTTCTCCGTTTCTTTCTCCGTTTCTCGGTTTATTTCTTCGTTTCTCCATTTATATCTCCGATTCTCCGTTTCTTTGTTCGTTTCTCCGTTTCTTTGGACGTTTCTCCATTTCTTTCTCCGTTTCTCGGTTTATTTCTTCGTTTCCCCATTTATTTCTCCGATTCTCCGTTTCTTTCTTCGTTTCTCCGTTTCTTTCTTCGTTTCTTCGTTTCCTTCTCCGTTTCTCCGTTTCTTTCTTCGATTCTCCGTTTATTTCTTCGTTTCTCCATTTATGTCTCCGTTTCTCCGTTTCTTTGTTCGTTTCTCCATTTATTTCTCCGTGTCTTCGTTTCTTTGTTCGTTTCTCCGTTTCTATGTTCGTTTCTCCGTTTCTACCTCCGTTTCTCGGTTTATTTCTTCGTTTCTCCATTTATTTCTCCGATTCTCCGTTTCTTTCTTCGTTTCTCCGTTTCTTTCTTCGTTTCTCCGTTTATTTCTTCGTTTGTTCCACTTATTTCTACGTTTCTCCGTTTCTTTCTTCGTTTCTCCGTTTCTTTCTTCGTTTCTCCGTTTCTTTCTTGGTTTCTCCGTTTCATTCTTCGTTTCTCCGTTTCTTTCTCCGTTTCTTCGTTTATTTCTTAGTTTCTCCATATATTTCTCCGTTTCTTTCTTCGTTCCTCCCTTTCTTTGTTCGTTTCTCCGTTTCTTTCTCCGTTTCTCGGTTTATTTCTTCGTTTCTCCATTTATTTCTCCGATTCTCCGTTTCTTTCTTCGTTTCTTCGTTTATTTCTTCGTTACTCCGTTTCTTTCTTCGTTTCTCCGTTTCTTTGTTCGTTTCTCCGTTTCTTTGTTCGTTTCTGCGTTTCTTTCTTCGTTTCTCCGTTTCTTTCTTCGTTCCTCCGTTTCTTTCTTCGTTTCTCCGTTTCTTTCTCCGTTTCTCGGTTTATTTCTTCGTTTCTCCGTTTATTTCTTCGTTTCTCCATTTATTTCTCCGTTTCTCCGTTTCTTTGTTCGTTTCTCCGTTTCTTTCTCCGTTTCTCGGTTTATTTCTTCGTTTCCCCATTTATTTCTCCGATTCTCCGTTTCTTTCTTCGTTTCTCCTTTTCTTTCTTCGTTTCTCCGTTTCTTTGTTCGTTTCTCCGTTTCATTCTCCTTTTCTCGGTTTATTTCTTCGTTTCTCCATTTATTTCTCCGATTCTTCGTTTCTTCCTTCGTTTCTCCGTTTCTTTCTTCGTTTCTCCGTTTCTTTCTCCGTTTCTCGGGTTATTTCTTGGTTTCTCCATTTATTTCCCCGATTCTCCGTTTCTTTCTACGTTTCTCCGCTTCTTTATTCGTTTCTCTATTTCTTTGTTCGTTTCTCCGTTTCTCTCTTCGTTTCTCCGTTTCTTTCTTCGTTTTTCCGTTTCTTTCTTCGTTTCTCCGTTTCTTCCTTCGTTTCTTCGTTTCTTCGTTTCTCCGTTTCTCCGTTTCTCCGTTTCTCCGTTTCTCCGTTTATCCGTTTCTCCGTTTCTCCGTTTCTCCGTTTCTCCGTTTCTCCGTTTCTCCGTTTCTCCGTTCCTCCGCTACCCCGGTGCTCCGTCCCTCGGTTTCTCCGTTTCTCGGTTTCTCTGTTTCTCCGTTTCTCTGTTTCTCCGTTTCTCTGTTTCTCCGTTTCTCTGTTTCTCAGTTTCTCCGTTTCTCCGTTTCTCCGTGTCACCGTTTCTTTGTTCGTTCCTCCGTTTCTCCGTTTCTCCGTTTCACCGTTTCTTTGTTCGTTCTTCCGTTTCTTTCTCCGTTTCTCCGTTTATTTCTTCGTTTCTCCATTTATTTCTCCGTTTCTCCGTTTCTTTGTTCGTTTCTCCGTTTCTTTCTCCGTTTCTCGGTTTATTTCTTCGTTTCCCCATTTATTTCTCCGATTCTCCGTTTCTTTCTTCGTTTCTCCGTTTCTTTCTTCGTTTCTTCGTTTCCTTCTTCGTTTGTCCGTTTCTTTCTTCGATTCTCCGTTTATTTCTTCGTTTCTCCATTTATTTCTCCGATTCTCCGTTTCTTTCTTCGTTTCTTCGTTTATTTCTTCGTTACTCCGTTTCTTTGTTCGTTTCTCCGTTTCTTTGTTCGTTTCTCCATTTCTTTGTTCGTTTCTCCGTTTCTTTCTTCGTTTCTCCGTTTCTTTCTTCGTTCCTCGAGTTTCTTTCTTCGTTTCTCCGTTTCTTTCTCCGTTTCTCGGTTTATTTCTTCGTTTCTCCATTTATATCTCCGATTCTCCGTTTCTTTCTTCGTTTCTTCGTTTCCTTCTTCGTTTCTCCGTTTCTTTCTTCGATTCTCCGTTTATTTCATCGTTTCTCCATTTATGTCTCCGTTTCTCCGTTTCTTTGTTCGTTTCTCCATTTATTTCTCCGTGACTTCGTTCCTTCCTTCGTTTCTCCGTTTCTTTCATCGTTTCTCCGTTTCTTTCTCCGTTTCTCGGGTTATTTCTTGGTTTCTCCATTTATTTCTCCGATTCTCCGTTTCTTTCTTCGTTTCTCCGCTTCTTTGTTCGTTTCTCCGTTTCTCGGTTTATTTCTTCGTTTCTCCATTTATTTCTCCGATTCTCCGTTTCTTCGTTTATTTCTTCGTTACTCCGTTTCTTTCTTCGTTTCTCCGTTTCTTTGTTCGTTTCTCCGTTTCTTTGTTCGTTTCTCCGTTTCTTTCTTCGTTTCTCCGTTTCTTTCGTCGTTCCTCGAGTTTCTTTCTTCGTTTCTCCGTTTCTTTCTCCGTTTCTCGGTTTATTTCTTCGTTTCTCCATTTATATCTCCGATTCTCCGTTTCTTTGTTCGTTTCTCCGTTTCTTTGTTCGTTTCTCCGTTTATTTCTTCGTTTCTCCATTTATTTCGCCGTTTCTCCGTTTCTTTGTTCGTTTCTCCGTTTCTTTCTCCTTTTCTCGGTTTATTTCTTCGTTTCCGCATTTATTTCTCCGATTCTCCGTTTCTTTCTTCGTTTCTCCGTTTCTTTATTCGTTTCTTCGTTTCCTTCTTCGTTTCTCCGTTTCTTTCTTCGATTCTCCGTTTATTTCTTCGTTTCTCCATTTATGTCTCCGTTTCTCCGTTTCTTTGTTCGTTTCTCCATTTATTTCTCCGTGTCTTCGTTTCTTTGTTCGTTTCTCCGTTTCTTTGTTCGTTTCTCCGTTTCTTCCTCCGTTTCTCGGTTTATTTCTTCGTTTCTCCATTTATTTCTCCGATTCCCCGTTTCTTTCTTCGTTTCTTCGTTTCTTTCTTCGTTTCTCCGTTTCTTTCATCGTTTCTCCGTTTCTTTCTTCGTTTCTCCGTTTATTTCTTCGTTTCTCCATTTATTTCTCCGTTCCTCCGTTTCTTTCGTCGTTTCTCCGGTTCTTTGTTCGTTTCTCCGTTTCTTTGTTCGTTTCTCCGTTCCTTCCTTCGTTTCTCCGTTTATTTGTTCGTTTCGCCATTTATTTCTCTGTTTCTCCGATTGTTTGTTCTTTTCTTCGTTTCTTTGTTCATTCTCCGTTTCTTTGTTCGTTTCTCCGTTTCTTTGTTCGTTTCTCCGTTTCTTTGTCCGTTTCTCCGTTTCTTTCTCCTTTTCTCGGTTTATTTCTTCGTTTCTCCATTTATTTCTCCGATTCTTCGTTTCTTTCTTCGTTTCTCCGTTTCTTTCGTCGTTTCTCCGTTTCTTTCTCCGTTTCTCGGGTTATTTCTTGGTTTCTCCATTTATTTCTCCGTTTCTCCGTTTCTTTCTTCGTTTCTCCGCTTCTTTGTTCGTTTCTCTATTTCTTTGTTCGTTTCTCCATTTCTTTCTTCGTTTTTTCGTTTCTTTCTTCGTTTCTCCGTTTCTTTGTTCGTTTCTCCTTTTCTTTGTTCGTTTCTCCGTTTCTTTCTCCGTTTCTCGGTTTATTTCTTCGTTTCTCCATTTATTTCTCCGATTTTCCGTTTCTTTCTTCGTTTCTCCGTTTCTTTCTTCGTTTCTCCGTTTCTTTCTTCGTTTTTCCGTTTCTTTCTTCGTTTCTCCGTTTCTTCCTTCGTTTCTTCGTTTCTTCGTTTCTCCGTTTCTCCGTTTCTCCGTTTCTCCGTTTCTCCGTTTCTCCGTTTATCCGTTTCTCCGTTTCTCCGTTTCTCCGTTTCTCCGTTTCTCCGTTTCTCCGTTTCTCCCTTTCTCCGTTCCTCCGCTTCCCCGGTGCTCCGTCCCTCGGTTTCTCCGTTTCTCGGTTTCTCTGTTTCTCCGTTTCTCTGTTTCTCCGTTTCTCCGTTTCTCGGTTTCTCAGTTTCTCCGTTTCTCCGTTTCTCCGTGTCACCGTTTCTTTGTTCGTTCCTCCGTTTCTCCGTTTCTCCGTTTCACCGTTTCTTTGTTCGTTCTTCCGTTTCTTTCTCCGTTTCTCCGTTTATTTCTTCGTTTCTCCATTTATTTCTCCGTTTCTCCGTTTCTTTGTTCGTTTCTCCGTTTCTTTCTCCGTTTCTCGGTTTATATCTTCGTTTCCCCATTTATTTCTCCGATTCTCCGTTTCTTTCTTCGTTTCTCCGTTTCTTTCTTCGTTTCTTCGTTTCCTTCTTCGTTTGTCCGTTTCTTTCTTCGATTCTCCGTTTATTTCTTCGTTTCTCCATTTATTTCTCCGATTCTCCGTTTCTTTCTTCGTTTCTCCGTTTCTTTCTTCGTTTCTCCGTTTCTTTCTTGGTTTCTCCGTTTCTTTCTTCGTTTCTCCGTTTCTTTCTTCGTTTCTCCGTTTCTTTCTTCGTTTCTCCGTTTCTTTCTTCGTTTTTCCGTTTCTTTCTTCGTTTCTCCGTTTCTTCCTTCGTTTCTTCGTTTCTTCGTTTCTCCGTTTCTCCGTTTCTCCGTTTCTCCGTTTCTCCGTTTATCCGTTTCTCCGTTTCTCCGTTTCTCCGTTTCTCCGTTTCTCCGTTTCTCCGTTTCTCCGTTCCTCCGTTTCTCCGGTGCTCCGTTCCTCGGTTTCTCCGTTTCTCGGTTTCACTGTTTCTCCGTTTCTCGGTTTCTCAGTTTCTCCGTTTCTCCGTTTCTCCGTTTCACCGTTTCTTTGTTCGTTCCTCCGTTTCTCCGTTTCTCCGTTTCACAGTTTCTTTGTTCGTTCTTCCGTTTCTTTCTCCGTTTCTCCGTTTATTTCTTCGTTTCTCCATTTATTTCGCCGTTTCTCCGTTTCTTTGTTCGTTTCTCCGTTTCTTTCTCCGTTTCTCGGTTTATTTCTTCGTTTCCCCATTTATTTCTCCGATTCTCCGTTTCTTTCTTCGTTTCTCCGTTTCTTTATTCGTTTCTTCGTTTCCTTCTTCGTTTCTCCGTTTCTTTCTTCGATTCTCCGTTTATTTCTTCGTTTCTCCATTTATGTCTCCGTTTCTCCGTTTCTTTGTTCGTTTCTCCATTTATTTCTCCGTGTCTTCGTTTCTTTGTTCGTTTCTCCGTTTCTTTGTTCGTTTCTCCGTTTCTTCCTCCGTTTCTCGGTTTATTTCTTCGTTTCTCCATTTATTTCTCCGATTCCCCGTTTCTTTCTTCGTTTCTCCGTTTCTTTCTTCGTTTCTTCGTTTCTTTCTTGGTTTCTCCGTTTCTTTCTTCGTTTCTCCGTTTCTTTCTTCGTTTCTCCATTTATTTCTCCGGTTCTTTCTTCGTTCCTCCCTTTCTTTGTTCGTTTCTCCGTTTCTTTCTCCGTTTCTCGGTTTATTTCTTCGTTTCTCCATTTATTTCTCCGATTCTCCGTTTCTTTCTTCGTTCCTTCGTTTATTTCTTCGTTACTCCGTTTCTTTGTTCGTTTCTCCGTTTCTTTGTTCGTTTCTCCGTTTCTTTGTTCGTTTCTCCGTTTCTTTGTTCGTTTCTCCGTTTCTTTCTTCGTTTCTCCGTTTCTTTCTTCGTTCCTCGAGTTTCTTTCTTCGTTTCTCCGTTTCTTTCTCCGTTTCTCGGTTTATTTCTTCGTTTCTCCATTTATATCTCCGATTCTCCGTTTCTTTCTTCGTTTCTTCGTTTCCTTCTTCGTTTCTCCGTTTCTTTCTTCGATTCTCCGTTTATTTCATCGTTTCTCCATTTATGTCTCCGTTTCTCCGTTTCTTTGTTCGTTTCTCCATTTATTTCTCCGTGGCTTCGTTTCTTTGTTCGTTTCTCCGTTTCTTTGTTCGTTTCTCCGTTTCTTCCTCCGTTTGTCGGTTTATTTCTTCGTTTCTCCATTTATTTCTCTGATTCTCCGTTTCTTTCTTCGTTTCTTCGTTTCTTTCTTCGTTTCTCCGTTTCTTTCATCGTTTCTCCGTTTCTTTCTTCGTTTCTCCGTTTATTTCTTCGTTTCTCCATTTATTTCTCCGTTTCTCCGTTTCTTTCGTCGTTTCTCCGGTTCTTTGTTCGTTTCTCCGTTTCTTTGTTCGTTTCTCCGTTTCTTTGTTCGTTTCTCCGTTCCTTCCTTCGTTTCTCCGTTTATTTGTTCGTTTCGCCATTTATTTCTCTGTTTCTCCGATTCTTTGTTCTTTTCTTCGTTTCTTTGTTCATTCTCTGTTTCTTTGTTCGTTTCTCCGTTTCTTTGTTCGTTTCTCCGTTTCTTTGTCCGTTTCTCCGTTTCTTTGTCCGTTTCTCCGTTTCTTTCTCCTTTTCTCGGTTTATTTCTTCGTTTCTCCATTTATTTCTCCGATTCTTCGTTTCTTTCTTCGTTTCTCCGTTTCTTTCATCGTTTCTCCGTTTCTTTCTCCGTTTCTCTGGTTATTTCTTGGTTTCTCCATTTATTTCTCCGATTCTCCGTTTCTTTCTTCGTTTCTCCGCTTCTTTGTTCGTTTCTCTATTTCTTTGTTCGTTTCTCCGTTTCTTTCTTCGTTTTTTCATTTCTTTCTTCGTTTCTCCGTTTCTTTGTTCGTTTCTCCTTTTCTTTGTTCGTTTCTCCGTTTCTCGGTTTATTTCTTCGTTTCTCCATTTATTTCTCCGATTTTCCGTTTCTTTCTTCGTTTCTCCGTTTCTTTCTTCGTTTCTCCATTTCTTTCTTCTATTCTTCATTCCGTTCTTGGTTTCTCGGTTTCTTTCTTCGTTTCTTCGTGTCTTTCTTCGCTTCTCCGTTTCTTTCTTCGTTTCTCCGTTTCTTTCTTCGTTTCTCTGTTTCTTCCTTCGTTTCTTTGTTTCTCCGTTTCTTCCTTCGTTTCTTCGTTTCTCCGTTTCTCCGTTTCTCCGTTTCTTCCTTCGTTTCTTTGTTTCTCCGTTTCTTCCTTCGTTTCTTCGTTTCTCCGTTTCTCCGTTTCTCCGTTTCTTCCTTCGTTTCTTTGTTTCTCCGTTTCTTCCTTCGTTTCTTCGTTTCTCCGTTTCGCCGTTTCGCCGTTTCTCCGTTTCTCCGTTTCTCCGTTTCTCCGTTTCTCCGTTTCTCCGTTTCTCCGTTTCTCCATTTCTCCGTTTCTCCGTTTCTCCGTTTCTCCGTTTCTCCGTTTCTCCGTTTCTCCGTTTCTCCGTTTCTCCGTTTCTCCGTTTCTCCGTTTCTCCTTTTCTCCGTTTCTCCGTTTCTCCTTTTCTCCTTTTCTCCGTTTCTCCGTTTCTCCGTTTCTCCGTTTCTCCGTTTCTCCGTTTCTCCGTTTAGATTAAATGATTATAATAATTTTGATCGTACTTCAAAGTAAAGAGATGTTTCTTAAAGTTTTAAAACATGGAAAGTAATAATTGTCTATGAGATATATCAATTTAACATTTGATTAATACTTGAAGAATCGAAATTTGTGGTATTTTCCTGATACCAAAGGTTGAAATTCATGCATAAATTTTATAAAATGTTTGATTTTGGGACTCTTGGTGTCAGTGTACGATATGCGAGGAAGTGGTACGACTTCGCGGATTCTTAGAATTGACGTCAAATTCCAAGAATTTCCGCGAATCGAAATTTTGTTGTACTTTCGAACGAATTTCTGAATCATGGATCCCGATTTTCTTTGTATCGGGAGAACATGATAGTTGAGGACATATAGTTTTAAGTAGTTTTAGCAGTTTGATAGGATCGGGTTAAAGAAATGGAAACAAATAATGGACAAAAATAAAGTTTCTGCTGTCAGTGAAATTGGTTTTATTTCAATACATCAATTGAACTTGTTGAAAGTACTGTACAGTAAAGTGCTCTACTGTACCGTAAAAATTACTATTCTAAACTCGCAGCCGATTTGCTCAGTACTACCCACGACGAATAATTACTGTTCGTCGCGAGTAATACCGATTACCAGGTCTCACCACGTGGAGGTTGCTGCGAGCGGAGACCCGGAGAGAGATAGATGGAATCAAAGTTCCATCGATCTCCCTCGACACCCGATACAAACGAAGATACTAAACCAAAGAGATGGAAGGAATCAATGTTCCTTCGATCTCCTCGTTTAGTTCTGCCAAGCAATTACATTATGGAAAAATTAGGCAAAATTGGAAAAGACGCGACACGAACCGTGCAGTTGGTCCTACTAGGTCGGTCCCGTTTCCCCTCAGTGGGCCCGATTAAAGAGGAAATGCACGACGCCGTCCACTCATATAGAGTGCCCCGTTTCTCCCAACTCCGCGTCAGGAACCACGCAAAGCGTGGACCTGACTCACGGAGGATGACGAAGAGAGGGTCTTATGGCACAGGGCTTCCACAGGGACCGATGCGAACACCTGCCTCTGTGGTCGCAGCATGTTCTCTCTGGAAGCGGACGCACCAGAAGAGACGGCGATCGACCGTTCAGACCACCTACACTGCCGGTCACTTGCTTATGCAACAAGCAGTGATGACCGGGCTGAAGAACGAGGAAGCGAGCAAAAATAAGCTAAAGATTGGATAATTGCTTGACAGATAACAGATATTTGTACACGGTGGCCTTAAAATTAACTTACTCCAAGCTTAACTAAAGATCCCACGGCGGTTGCGACGATAGTGTCCTCTTCGTTCTTCGTTCTTTGTTCTTCGTTCTTCGTTCTTCGTTCTTCGTTCTTCGTTCTTCGTTCTTCGTTCTTCGTTCTTCGTTCTTCGTTCTTCGTTCTTCGTTCTTCGTTCTTCGTTCTTCGTTCTTCGTTCTTCGTTCTTCGTTCTCCGGTGTGCCTACCTAAGAGAAACCTAAAGTCAAGGCATGATAAAAAAATGACAGAAAATAGAAATGAAGTTGGTTAGTGATTAAATACAGTCATTCAGTAACAAAGGAAATAAAGGCAAGAATGACAAAAAAATAAACATGGAAAAACTAGTACAAAGTAAAATCAGAGAACAAATAAAATAAATTACAGAAAGAAACAATTAAAAACCAAAGAAAGGATTGAGAGAATGGTCGCCAGTACTGACCACCGCCTACCGGCGGCCAGTACCGGTTACCAAGGTGGGGGTCCCCCTTCCATAAACCTAAAACGAAGAGATCCATCCACCTCCGAGGCTCCAGGAAGAATGAAATTTTAAACAACCGGGGGCTCCTTATATACCCTCTGTAAGGTCACTTACCGGTTCTTCCATTGTCTTTGTTCGATCTAATCGAAATTTCCGAAGGCGAACGGTTTCGGTGAATGTTTGTTCATTTCCGCGATTGTTACTAACATTTATACATGTTCCCAATATTGATCGAACAATGTGCATCTTATATATGTATTGCAATTAATTAAGAAACTTATAGAAATTGATTTTGATCGAGACTCGATGTTAAAACGTGTTTCGTAATGTTTTTAAGCATGGAAAGTAACAATTGTTCATTAAATGCATTAAGTTAACATTTGTTTAATTCTTATAATTTACACAATACGCGTAGAAGTTGTGTTTTTTACATAAAAGTGCCGAAATTCAATTAATCGCTTTCTTAGATAGAAAAATCATCGGGATGAAGACTTGTGAATCGATAATCGATACCTGTAGCCTTGAAAATGTCAGTTGGACTCAGCGAAAAATTCCTTCGCGAACAAAGAATATTTCAACGAAATGATATTTTAAGCCATTATTTATACTAGAACATTGTTAATAATTGTTTAATCTACAGTCCTACGACGGTTGATAATAAATATGATAAATAAACATCGAGATATTGCGAAATCTTCGAAGGCGGACGGTTTCGGTTAATGTTTGTTCATTTCCGCGATTGTTATTAACATTTATGCATGTTCCCAATATTGATCGAACAATATGCATCTTATTTAGGTATCATAAATCATTAGTTAGTTTTCAGAAATTAATTGATTTCGAAAATGAAAGCAAAATATTGATATTCATATAATTCTCGATTTGCAACCTAAATTAATCTTTATAAGCAAATTATTCATTTACAATGCAAAAGAAAATGCATTTTGTAACATTCATATTCCCAACTTTTACAGTGCAAACCATTAATTAGTTTACAAATGTTAATTTTCATAAAAAATGGAGAAATATATGTATACCAAACTCTTCGTTAAATTTTCCGATAAAATTTAATTCACATACTGTAACATAAAAGTTCGGAACGTGGAAAAATGTTTCTAACAATCGCCTAGAGACATAAACATTCGCTAAAGCAATTCGCCTTCCCAGATTTCGCAATATCTTGATGTTTGTTTATCATAATTATTAACAACCGTCGTAGGACCGTAGATTAAACAATTATTAACAATGTCCTAGTATAAATAATGGCTTAAAACATCATTTCGTTGAAATATTCTTTGTTCGCGATGGAATTGTTCTTATTGAGATCAAACCGACATTGTCAAGGCTGGAAATGTTTATCGATTCACAAACGTCTATCACGATGGTTTTTCTATCTAGAAAAGCGATTAATTGAATTTCGACGCTTTTACATCAAGAATACAGCTTCCACGCATAATCCGAAAATTATAAGAACGAAACAAATGTTAAATTAATGTATCTAATAAACAATTGTTACTTTCCATGCTTTGAAACATTAAGAAACACGTTTATACCTCGAATCTCGGTCAAAATTAATTGCTGTAGGCGAATCAATCATATTTAATGCATAAATAAGATGCATATTGTAAGATAAATGTTCGGAACATGTATAAATGTTAGTAACAATCAAGGAAATGAACAAACATTCACCGAAACCGTTCGCCTTCGCAGATTTCGCAATATCCTGACGTTCATTTATCATATTTATTAACAATCGTCGTAGGATTGTAGATTAAACCATTATTAACAATTTCCTAGTATAAATAATGGTTTAAAATATCATTTCGTTGAAATATTCTTTGTTCAGGAAGGAATTTTTCATTGAGGTGCAACCGACATTCTCACGGCTACACGTGTCGATCATCGCGAAGATTGTTCTATTCAGAGAAGCGATTAATTGAATTTCGCCGCTTTGGAGTAAAAAATGAAACTTCTACGCGTATTGTGTAAATTATAAAAATTAAACAAATGTTAAATTAATGTATCTAATAAACAATTGTTACTTTCCATGCTTTAAAACTTTCCTAAACACGTTTTACTATAAATCTCGATCAAAAACAATTTCTGTAAGTTACTTAATCATTTTTAATGCATAAATAAGGTGCACATTGTTCAATTAATATTGAGAACATGCATAAATGTTAGTAACAATCGCGGAAATGAACAAACATTCATCGAAACCGTTCGTCTTCGCAGATTTTGCAATATCTCGATGTTTATTTATCATATTTATTAACAACCGTCATAGGACCATACTTTAGACAATTATTAACAATGTTCTAGTATAAATAATGGCTTAAAAGTCATTACTTTCTGGAAATATTTGTTAGATCGAACAAAGACAATCGAAGTAACCGTGCGATAAAATAAATGAATATTTCTCTACATATCGAAAAAATAGTTTGTATATATGCATGTATATTCCGAACGCTCAGTGACACACATATGTCACATGGCAATGAAGTGGGTTGCCATCTACTAGAGAATAGGTAAACTACACTTAAGGTGTGAAAACACCTGGCGGAGAAACGCTCAAGTTTGTTGAGGAATTGTTGTTATTTCCACCAATAGATAGCGCCACATGCATAATTTACCGACATTACAGATAAGTATTTCCATTTGTATGGTATTCCCTACCGTGCAATAAAATAAATAAATATTTTTGTACAAAGTTTCGTATGTATCATCTTTCGAATAAATGTAAAGTTAAACGAAATCAGCGTAATGAAATTTCTCTGCATTCTAGCCTTCCTTTATACATTTAAAAAAATCTTTGATACCTCGAAATCATGGCTACACATATCGATTATCGACTCACAAGTGTTTATCACGATGATTTTTCTACATAGAAAAGCGATTAGTCGAAATTCAGCACGTTTGAGTAAGAAATACAAATTCTACGCGTATTGTGTAAATTATGAGAATTAAATAAATGCTAAACTATTGCAGTAAATAGACAATTATTACTTTCCTTGCTTTCAAACTTTACGAAACAAGTTTTTACTTTGAATCTCGATCAAAATCAATTTCTATAAGTATAATCATTTACCATGCATGAATAAGATACATATTGTTCGATTAATATTGAGAACATGCATAAATGTTAGTAACAATCGCGAAAGTTAACAAATATGTTCTCCAAGAGACGGCAACCCATATAATTACCACGTTGCAAATGTTTGGAATTTCAGATCATATTTGCATGCATCACAAACAATAATTTCGATATGTAGAGAAATATTTATTTATTTTATCGCACGGTAGGGATTATTATACAAAGGGGATTATATATCTTTAATGTCGGTAAATTTATGCTCGTGGCGCTATCTATTGGTGGAAATAAGAACAATTCCTCAACAAACTTGAGCGTTTCTCCGCCAGGTGTTTTCACACCTTAAGTGTAGGTTACCTATTCTCTAGTAGATGGCAACCCACTTCATTGCCGTGTGACATATGTGTGTCACTGAGCGTTCAGAATATATATTTGCATATATACAGACTATAATTTCGATATGTAGAGAAATATTCATTTATTTTATCGCACGGTTACTTCGATTGTCTTTGTTCAATCTAACAAATATTTCCAGAAAGTGATGACTTTCAAGCCATTATTTATGCTAAAACAATGTTAATAATTGTTTAATCTACGGTCCCACGACGCTTGTTAATAATTATGATAAATAAACGTCAAGATATTGCTAAATTTGCGAAGGCGAACGGTTTCGGTGAATGTTTGTCCATTTTCGCGATTGTTAGTAACATTTATATGTGCTCCCAATATTAATTGAACAATGTGCATATTATTTATGCATCACAAATGATTAAGAAACTTATAGAAATTAATTTTGATCGAGCTCCGAAGTAAAGAGGTGTTTCTTAAAGTTTTAAAATATGGAAAGTAATAATTGTCTATTAGATATATCGATGTAACATTTGATTAGTACTTGAGAAATCGAAATGCATACTTCCTTGGCGACAGTGTTCTCCTCATACCAAAGGATGAAATTCAGACATAAATTGTAGAAAATGTTCAATGTTGGGACTCTTGTTGTCAGGAGTATATGATATGCGAGGTAGTGCCACGATTTCGCGAATGAAAAATACTTCTATGAAAAATAATGTTTTAATCCATTATTTATACCAGGACATTGTTAATAATTTTTTATACCATGGTGCTACGACGGTTGTTAATAATTCTGATGAATGAACATCAAGATATTGCGAAATCTGCGAAGGGGAACGGTTTCAGTGAATTGTTGTTCATCCACGCGATTGTTATTAACATTTATGCATGTTTCGAACATTTATGTGAGAGAATGCATCTTAGTTATGCATTGTAAATTATTGATTTGCCTATAGAAATTAAATTTCATCGAGAATTGAAGTAAAACGTGGTATTCATATGTTTCTCGATTTTCGATCGAAATTAATATTTGTAAAGTAATTAATGACTTATAATGCACAAACAAGATGCACATTGTAATGTTAATATTCGGAACGTGCGTAAATGTTAATAACAATCACGGAAATGAAAAAACATTTACCAAAACCGTTCTTCTTCATAGATTTTGCAATATCTTGATGTTTATTCATCATAATTATTAATAACCGTCGTAGGACCGTAGTTTGAACAATTATTAACTATTTCCTAGTATAAATAATGGCTTAAAATATCATTTCGTTGAAATATTATTTGTTCGCGAAGGAATTTTTCGCTGAGATCCAACTGACATTTTCAAGGCTACAGGTATCGATTATCGATTCACAAGTCTTCATCGCGATGATTTTTCTAACTAAAAAAGGCGATTAATTGAATTTCGGCACTTTTATGTAAAAAATACCACTTCTACGCGTATTGTGTAAATTATAAGAATTAAACAAATGTTAAATTAATGTATTTAATGAACAATTGTTACTTTCCATGCTTTAAAACTTTAAGAAACACGTTTTAACATCGAGTCTCGATCAAAATCAATTTCTATAAGTTTCTTAATTAATTGCAATACATAAATAAGATGCACATTGTTCGATCAATATTGGAAACATGCATAAATGTTAGTAACAATCGCGGAAATGAACAAACATTCACCGAAACCGTTCGCCTTCGAAGATTTCGATTAGATCGAACAAAGACAATGGAAGAAACGGTAAGTCACCTTGGGGAGGGTATATAAGGAGCCCCCGGTTGTTTAAAATTTCATTGTTCCCGAAGCCTCCGAGGTGGACGCATCTCTTCGTTTTAGGTTTATGGAAGGGGGATCCCTCACCATGGTAACCGGTACTGGCCGCCGGTAAGCGGTGGTCAGTATTGGCGACCACTCTCTCAATCCTTCCTTTTTTTTTTCTAACTGTTTCTTTGTCTAATTCTTTTCATTTGTACTCTGATTTTAATTTCTACTTGTTTTGACATGTTTATTTTTTTCCACTAACCAAATTCATTTCTATTTTCTATTATGCCATGACTTTAGGTTTCTCTTAGGTTTCTCTTAGATACATTCTCTTAGATGTATCGGAAAACGAAGAACGAAGAACGAAGAGGACTGATGTATTGCATCCTCCGCGGGACTGTTAATTCTAAGTATAGACTAAGTTAGTTTTAAGGTTACCATGTACGAGTATCTGTGATCTGCCGAGCAATTATCCAATCTTTAGCTTAATTTTGCTCGCTTCCTCGTTCCTCGGTCCGGTCACCACTGCTTCTTGTACAAGCAAGTGGCCGGCCGTGTAAGTAGTCCGAACGGTCTATCACCGTCTCTTCCGGTGTGTCCGCTTCCAGAGGGGGCATGTTGCGACCACAGGAGCAGGCATTTTTGCCGGTCCCTGCGAAAGTCTCCAAAATAAGACCCTCTCGTCGCAAAGATGGAGAAACGGGGCACTCCTCTAGGGGAGTGGTAGTCGTCGTTCGTTTTCTCTGGAATCGGAACCACGTAGGGGAAACGGGATAGACCTAGTAGGACCAACTGCACGGTTCGTGTCGCGTCTTTCCCAATTTTGCCTAATTTTTCCATAATGTAATTGCTTGGCAAAACTAAACAAGGAGATCGAAGGAAAATTGATTCTTTCCATCTCTTTGGTTTAGTATCTTCGTTTGTATCGCGTGTCGAGGGAGATCGATGAAACTTTGATTCCATCTATCTCTCTCCGGGTCTCCGCTCGCAGCAACCTCCACGTAGTGAGACCTGGTAATCGGTATTACTCGCGACGAAGTATCACTTACAACGAGTAACGCCGAGCTAATTGGCTGCGAACTTAGAATAATTATTTAAGATGTGAGAACAAGTAGAAAACAAGATTTTTGTAAGGCGTGTGAGAGCGTGAAGACGTTAATGAAACCAATAGCTGGAATGGCCTAGGGGAAAAGTACACACACCATTGTAATCGGGCGAGTTTCTACTTTCAGATGCAACAGGAATTTCTCGAGTTCGTCAATCCGTTCGCGAGATATGGGAGTTTGAAGTTAAGAAATGGTTGAGAAACCATCAAAATTTTCGCTGGTTTGATACTCGAAACCAATAACTGGAATGGCCTAGGGGAAAAGTACACACACCATTGTAATCGGACGAGTTTCTACTTTCAGATGCAACAGGAATTTCTCGAGTTCGTCAATCCGTTCGCGAGATGTGGGAGTTTGAAGTTAAGGAATGGTGGAGAAACCATCGAAATTTTCGCAATTCTGATGCTAGAAACGAATAACTGGAATGGCCTAGGGGAAAAGTACACACACCATTCTAATCGGGCGAGTCTCTACTTTCAGATACAACAGGAATTTCTCGAATTCGTCAATCCGTTCGCGATATATGGGAGTTTGAAGTTAAGGAATGGTTGAGGAACCATCAAAATATTCGCTGGTCTAATACTCGAAACCAATAACTACAAAGGCCTAGGAGAAAAATACACATACCGTTGTAATAGGGCGAGTTTTTACTTTCACATGCAACAGGAATTTCTCGAGTTCGGCATTCCGTTCGCGAGATATGGGAGTTTGAAGTTAAGGAATGGTTGTGAAACCATCAAAATTTTCGCTGGTCTGATACTCGAAACCAATAACTGGAATGGCCTAGGGGAAAAGTACACACACCATTGTAATCGGGCGAGTTTCTACTTTCAGATGCAACAGGAATTTCTCGAGTTCGTCAATCCGTTCGCGAGATATGGGAGTTTGAAGTTAAGGAATGGTTGAGAAACCATCAAAATTTACGCAAGTCTGATACTCGAAACCAATAACTACAAAGGCCTAGGGGAAAAACACACATATCTTTGTAATCGGGCGAGTTTCTACTTTCAGATGCAACAGGAATTTCTCGAGTTCGGCATTCCGTTCATGAGATATGGGTGTTTGAAGATACGGAATGGTTGTGAAACCATCAAAATTTTCGCAAGTCTGATACTCCAAACCAATAACTGGAATGGTCTAGGGGAAAAGTACACACAGCATTGTAATCGGGCGAGTTTCTACTTTCAGATGCAACAGGAATTTCTCGAGTTCGTGAACACGTTCGCGAGATATGGGAGTTTGAAGATACGGAATGGTTGTGAAACCATCAAAATTTTCGGAAGTCTGATAATCGAAACCAATAGCTGGAATGGTCTAGGGGAAAAGTACACACACCATTGTAATCGGGCGTGTTTCTACTTTCAGATCCAACAGAAATTTCTCGAGTTCGTCAATCCGATCGCGAGATATGGGAGTTTGAAGTTAAGGAATGCTTGAGAAACCATCAAAATTTTCGAAAGTCTGATACTCGAAACCAATAACTACAAAGGCCTAGGGCAAAAATACTCCCACCGTTGTAATCGCGCGAGTTTCTACTTTCACATGCAACAGGAATTTCTCGAGTTCGTCAATCGGTTCGCGAGGTATGGGTGTTTGAAATTAAGCAATGTTTGAGAAACCATCAAAATTTTCGAAATTCTGATACTCGAAACCAATAACTGGAATGGCCTAGGGGAAAAATACACACACCATTGTACTCGGGCGAGTTTCTACTTTCAGATGCAACAGAAATTTCTCGAGTTCGTCAATCCGTTCGCGAGATATGGGTGTTTGTAGTTAAGGAATGGTTGAGAAACCATCAAAATTTTCGCTGGTCTGATACTCGAAACCAATAACTGGAATGGCCTAGAGGAAAAGTACACACACCATTGTAATCGGGCGAGTTTCCATTTCCAGATGCAACAGGAATTTCTCGAGTTCGTCAATCCGTTCGCGAGATATGGGAGTTTGAAGTTAAGGAATGGTTGAGAAACCATCCAAGTTTTCGCAAGTCTGATACTCGAAACCAATAACTACAAAGGTCTACGGGAAAAATACACATACCTTTGTAATCGGGCGAGTTTCTACTTTCAGATGCAACAGGAATTTCCCGAGTTCATCAATCCGTTCGCGAGATATGGGAGTTTGAAGTTATGGAATAGTTGAGGAAAAATCAAAATTTTCGCAAGTCTGATACTTGAAACCAATAACTCCTATGGCCTGGGGCAAAAATGCACATACCGTTGTAATCGGGCGTGTTTCTGCTTTCAGATGCAATAGGAAATTCTCGAGTTCGTCAATCCGTTCGCGAGATATGGAAGTGTGAAATTACGGAATGGTTGAGAAACCATCAAAATTTTCGAAAGTCTGATACTCGAAACCAATAACTGGAATGGTCTAGGGGAAAACTACACACAGCATTGTAATCGGGCGAGTTTCTACTTTCAGATGCAACCGGAATTTCTCGAGTTCGTCAACACGTTCGCGAGATATGGGAGTTTGAAGTTAAGGAATGGTTGTGAAACCATCAAAATTTTCGCTGGTCTGATACTCGAAACCAATAACTGGAATGGCCTAGGGGAAAAGTACACACACAATTGTAATCGGGCGAGTTTCTACTTTCAGATGCAACAGGAATTTGTCGAGTTCGTCAATCCGTTCGCGAGATATGGGAGTTTGAAGTTAAGGAATGGTTGAGAAACCATCAAAATTTACGCAAGTCTGATACTCGAAACCAATAACTACAAAGGCCTAGGGGAAAAACACACATATCTTTGTAATCGGGCGAGTTTCTACTTTCAGATGCAACAGGAATTTCTCGAGTTCGGCATTCCGTTCGCGAGATATGGGTGTTTGAAGTTAAGGAATGGTTGAGAAACCATCAAAATTTTCGCTGGTCTGATACTCGAAACCAATAACTGGAATGGCCTAGAGGAAAAGTACACACACCATTGTAATCGGGCGAGTTTCCATTTCCAGATGCAACAGGAATTTCTCGAGTTCGTCAATCCGTTCGCGAGATATGGGAGTTTGAAGTTAAGGAATGGTTGAGAAACCATCCAAGTTTTCGCAAGTCTGATACTCGAAACCAATAACTACAAAGGTCTACGGGAAAAATACACATACCTTTGTAATCGGGCGAGTTTCCACTTTCAGATACAACAGGAATTTCTCGAGTTCGTCTATCCGTTCGCGAGATATGGGAGTTTGATGTTAAGGAATGGTTGAGGAACCATCAAAATTTTCGCTGGTCTGATACTCGAAACCAATAACAGGAATGGCCTACGGGAAAAGTACACACACCATTGTAATCGGGCGAGTTTCCACTTTCAGATGCAACAGAAATTTCTCGAGTTCGTCAATCCGTTCGCGAGATATGAGAGTTTGAATTTAAGGAATGGTTGAGAAACCATCAAAATTTTCGCTGGTCTGATACTCGAAACCAATAACTGGAATGGCCTGGAGGAAAAGTACACACACTATTGTAATCGGGCGAGTTTCTACTTTCAGATGCAATAGGAAATTCTCGAGTTCGTCAATCCGTTCGCGAGATATGGAAGTGTGAAAATAAGGAATGGTTGAGAAACCATCAAAATTTTCGCAAGTCTGATACTCGAAACCAATAACTTCAAAGGCCTAGGGGAAAAATACACATACCGTTGTAATCGGGCGACTTTCTACTTTCACATGCAACAGTAATTTCTCGAGTTCGTCAATCCGTTCGCGAGATATGGGAGTCTGAAGTTAAGGAATGGTTGAGAAATCATCAAAATTTTCGCAAGTCTGATACTCGAATCCAATAAATACAATGGCCTAGGGGAAAAATACACATACCGTTGTAATCGGGCGAGTTTCTACTTTCAGATGCAACAGGAATGTCTCGAGTTCGTCAATCCGTCCGCGAGATGTGGAAGTTTGAAGTTAAGGAATGCATGAGAAACCATCAAAATTTTCGCTGGTCTGATACCCGAAACCAACAACTACTATGGCCTAGGGCAAAAATACACATACCGTTGTAACCGGGCGAGTTTCTGCATTCAGATGCAATAGGAAATACTCGAGTTCGTCAATCCGTTCGCGAGATATGGAAGTTTGAAGTTAAGGAATGCTTGAGAAACCATCAAAATTTTCGCTGGTCTGATACTCGAAACCAACAACTGGAAAGGCCTAGGGGAAAAGTACACACACCGTTGTAATCGTGCGACTTTCTGCTTTCAGATGCAATAGGAAATTCTCGAGTTCGTCAATCCGTTCGCGAGATGTGGAAGTTTGAAGTTAAGGAATGATTGAGAAACCATCAAAATTTTCGCAATTCTGATACTCGAAACCAATAACTGGAATGGCCTAGGAGAAAAGTACACACACCATTGTATTCGGGCGTGTTTCTACTTTCAGATGCAACAGGAATTACTCGAGTTCGTCAATCAGTTCGCGAGATATGGGAGTTTGAAGTTAAGGAATGCATGAGAAACCATCAAAATTTTCGCAAGTCTGATACTCGAAACCAATAACTACTATGGCCTAGGGCAAAAATGCATATACCGTTGTAATCGGGCGAGTTTCTACTATCAGATGCAACAGGAATTTCTCGAGTTCGTCAATCCGTTCGCGAGAAATGGGAGTTTGAAGTTAAGGAATGGTTGAGAAACCGTCAAAATTTTCGCAAGTCTGATACTCGAAACCAATAACTACAACGGCCTAGTGGAAAAACACACATACCGTTGTAATCGGGCGAGTTTCTACTTTCGGATGCAACAGGAATTTCTCGAGTTCGTCAATGCGTTCGCGAGGTATGGGAGTTTGAAGTTAAGGAATGGCTGAGAAATCATCAAAATTTTCGCATGTCTGATACTCGAATCCAATAACTATTATGGCCTAGGGCAAAAATACATATACCGTTGTAATCGGGCGAGTTTCTGCTTTCAGATGCAATAGGAAATTCTCGAGTTCGTCAAACCGTTCGCGAGATATGGGAGTTTGAAGTTAAGGAATGGTTGAGAAACCATCAAAATTATCGCAAGTCTGATACTCGAAACCAATAACTGGAATGGCCTAGGGGAAAAGTACACATACCATTGTAATCGGGCGAGTTTCTACTTTCAGATGCAATAGGAATTTCTCGAGTTCGTCAATCCTTTCGCGAGATATGGGAGTTTGAAATTAAGGAATGCTTGAGAAACCATCAAAATTTTCGCAAGTCTGATACTCGAAACCAATAACTACTATGGCCTAGGGCAAAAATGCATATACCGTTGTATCCGGGCGAGTTTCTGCTTTCAGATGCAATAGGAATTTCTCGAGTTCGTCAATCCGTTCGCGAGATATGTAAGTGTGAAGTTAAGGAATGGTTGAGAAACCATCAAAATTATCGCAAGTCTGATACTCGAAACCAATAACTGGAATGGCCTAGGGGAAAAGTACACATACCATTGTAATCGGGCGAGTTTCTACTTTCAGATGCAACAGGAATTTCTCGAGTTCGTCAATGCGTTCGCGAGATATGGGAGTTTGAAGTTAAGGAATGGCTGAGAAATCATCAAAATTTTCGCAAGTCTGATACTCGAATCCAATAACTATTATGGCCTAGGGCAAAAATACACATACCGTTGTAATCGGGCGACATTCTGCTTTTAGATGCAATAGGAAATTCTCGAGTTCGTCAATCCGTTCGCGAGATATGGAAGTTTGAAGTTAAGGAATGCTTGAGAAACCATCAAAATTTTCGCAAGTCTGATACTCGAAACCAATAACTACTATGGCCTAGGGCAAAAATGCACATACCGTTGTAACCGGGCGAGTTTCTGCTTTCAGATGCTATAGGAAATTCTCGAGTTCGTCAATCCGTTCTTGAGATATGTAAGTGTGAAGTTACGGAATGGTTGAGAAACCATCAAAATTATCGCAAGTCTGATACTCGAAACCAATAACTGGAATGGCCTAGGGGAAAAGTACACATAGCGTTGTAATCGGGCGAGTTTCTACTTCCACATGCAACAGGAATTTCTCGAGTACGTCAATCCGTTCGCGAGATATGGGAGTTTGAAGTTAAGGAATGCTTGAGAAACCATCAAAATTTTCGCAAGTCTGATACTCGAAACCAATAACTTCTATGGCCTAGGGCAAAAATGCATATACCGTTGTAACCGGGCGAGTTTCTGCTTTCAGATGCAATAGGAAATTCTCGAGTTCGTCAATCCGTTCGCGAGATATGTAACTGTGAAATTAAGGAATGGTTGAGAAACCATCAAAATTATCGCAAGTCTGATACTCGAAACCAATAACTACAATGGCCTAGGGGAAAAATACACATACCGTTGTAATCGGGCGAGTTTCTGCTTTCAGATTGAATAGGAAATTCTCGAGTTCGTCAATCCGTACGCGAGATTTGGAAGTTTGAAGTTAAGGAATGATTGAGAAACCATCGAAATTTTCGCAAGTCTGATTCTCGAAATCAATAACTATAATACAAAGGCCTAGCGGAAAAATACACATACCGTTGTAATCGGGCGAGTGTCTACTTTCACATGCAACGGGAATTTCTCGAGTTCGTCTATCCGTTCGCGAGATATGGAAGTTTGAAGTTAAGGAATGATTGAGAAACCATCAAAATTTTCGCAAGTCTGATACTCGAAACCAATAACTGGAAGGGCCTAGGTGAAAAGTACACACACCACTGTAATCGGGCGGGTTTCCACTTTCAGATACAACAGGAATTTCTCGCGTTCGTCAATGCGTTCGCGAGATATGGGAGTTTGAAGTTAAGGAATGGCTGAGAAATCATCAAAATTTTCGCAAGTCTGATACTCGAATCCAATAACTATTACGGCCAAGGCAAAAATACACATACCGTTGTAATCGGGCGAGTTTCTGCTTTTAGATGCAATAGGAAATTCTCGAGTTCGTCAATCCGTTCGCGAGATATGGAAGTTTGAAGTTAAGGAATGATTGAGAAACCATCAAAATTTTCGCAAGTCTGATACTCGAATCCAATAACTACTATGGCCTGGGGCAAAAATACACATACCGTTGTAATCGGGCGAGTTTCTGCTTTCAGATGCAACAGGAAATTCTCGATTTCGTCTATACGTTCGCGAGATATGGAAGTTTGAAGTTAAGGAATGATTGAGAAACCATCAAAATTTTCGCAAGTCTGATTCTCGAAACCAATAACTGGAAGGGCCTAGGTGAAAAGTACACACACCATTGTAATCTGGCGGGTTTCTACTTTCAGATGCAATAGGAACTTCTCGAGTTCGTCATTCCGTTCGCGAGATATGGGAGTTTGAAATTAAGGTATGGTTGAGAAACAACCAAAATTTTCGCTGGTCGAATACTCGAAACCAATAACTGGAATGGCCTAGGGGAAAAGTACAAACACCATTGTAATCGGGCGGGTTTCTACTTTCAGATACCACAGGAATTTCTCGAGTTCGTCAATGCGTTCGCGAGGTATGGAAGGTTGAAGTTAAGGAATGATTGAGAAACCATCGAAATTTTCGCAAGTCTGATTCTCGAAACCAATAACTACAAAGGCCTAGCGGGAAAATACACGTACCGTTGTAATCGGGCGAGTGTCTACTTTCACATGCAACGGGAATTTCTCGAGTTCGTCTATCCGTTCGCGAGATATGGGAGTTTGAAGTTAAGGAATGATTGAGAAACCATCAAAATTTTCGCAAGTCTGATACTCGAAACCAATAACTGGAGTGGCCTTGGGGAATAGTATACACCCCATTGTAATCTGGCGGGTTTCTACTTTCAGATGCAATAGGAATTTCTCGAGTTCGTCATTCCGTTCGCGAGATATGGGAGTTTGAAGTTAAGGAATGGTTGAGATACCATCAAAATTTTCCTTGTGTCTGATACTCGAAACCAATAACTACTATGGCCTAGGGCAAAAATGCACATACCATTGTAATCGGGCGAGGTTCTACTTCCAGATGCAACAGGAATTTCTCGAGTTCGTCAATCCGTTCGCGAGAAATGGGAGTTTGAAGTTAAGGAATGGTTGAGAAACCATCAAAATTTTCGCATGTCTGATACTCGAAACCAATAACTACTGTGGCCTAGGGCAAAAATGCACATACCGTTGTAACCGGGCGAGTTTCTGCTTTCAGATGCAATAGGAAATTCTCGAGTTCGTCAATCCGTTCGCGAGATATATAAGTGTGAAGTTAAGGTATGGTTGAGAAACAACCAAAATTTTCGCTGGTCGAATACTCGAAACCAATAACTGGAATGGCCTAGGGGAAAAGTACAAACACCATTGTAATCGGGCGGGTTTCTACTTTCAGATACCACAGGAATTTCTCGAGTTCGTCAATGCGTTCGCGAGGTATGGAAGGTTGAAGTTAAGGAATGATTGAGAAACCATCGAAATTTTCGCAAGTCTGATTCTCGAAACCAATAACTACAAAGGCCTAGCGGGAAAATACACGTACCGTTGTAATCGGGCGAGTGTCTACTTTCACATGCAACGGGAATTTCTCGAGTTCGTCAATCCGTTCGCGAGAAATGGGAGTTTGAAGTTAAGGAATGGTTGAGAAACCATCAAAATTTTCGCAAGTCTGATACTGGAAACCAATAACTACTATGGCCTAGGGAAAAAATGCATATACCGTTGTAACCGGGCGAGATTCTGCTTTCAGATGCAATAGGAATTTCTCGAGTTCGTCAATCCGTTCGCGAGATATGGGAGTTTGAAGTTAAGGTATGGTTGAGAAACCATGAAAATTTTCGCTGGTCGAATACTCGAAACCAATAACTGGAATGGCCTAGGGGAAAAGTACAATCACCATTGTAATCGGGCGGGTTTCATCTTTCAGATACAACAGGTATTTCTCGAGTTTGTCAATGCGTTCGCGAAGTATGGGAGTTTGAAGTTAAGGAATGATTGAGAAACCATCAAAATTTTCGCAAGTCTGATTCTCGAAACCAATAACTACAAAGGCCTAGCGGAAAAATACACATACCGTTGTAATCGGGCGAGTTTCTACTTTCACATGCAACAGGAAATTCTCGAGTTCGTCAATCCGTTCGCGAGATATGGAAGTTTGAAGTTAAGGAATGATTGAGAAACCATCAAAATTTTCGCTAGTCTGATACTCGAAACCAATAACTACTATGGCCTAGGGCAAAAATGCATATACCGTTGTAATCGGACGAGTTTCTGGTTTCAGATGCAATAGGAATTTCTCGAGTTCGTCAATCCGTTCGCGAGATATGGGAGTTTGAAGTTAAGGTATGGTTGAGAAACCATCAAAATTTTCGCAAGTCTGATACTGGAAACCAATAACTACTGTGGCCTAGTGCAAAAATACACAAACCGTTGTAATCGGGCGAGTTTCTGCTTTCAGATGCAATAGGAAATTCTCGAGTTCGTCAATCCGTTCGCGAGATATGGAGGTTTGAAGTTAAGGAATGCTTGAGAAACCATCAAAATTTTCGCAAGTCTGATACTCGAAACCAATAACTGGAGTGGCCTTGGGGAATAGTACACACACCATTGTAATCTGGCGGGTTGCTACTTTCAGATGCAATATGAATTTCTCGAGTTCGTCATTCCGTTCGCGAGATATGGGAGTTTGAAGTTAAGGAATGGTTGAGAAACCATCAAAATTTTCCTTGTGTCTGATACTCGAAACCAATAACTGGAATGGCCTAGGAGAAAAGTACACACACCATTGTATTCGGGCGACTTTCTACTTTCAGAAGCAACAGGAATTTCTAGAGTTCGTCAATCCGTTCGCGAGATATGGGAGTTTGAAATTAAGGAATGGTTGAGAGACCATCACAATTTTCGCAAGTCTGATACTCGAAACCTATAACTACTATGGCGTAGGGCAAAAATACACATACCGTTGCAATCGGAGGAGTTTCTGCTTTCAGATGCAACAGGAATTTCTCGAGTTTGTCAATTCGTTCGGGAGATATGGGAGTTTGAAATTAAGGAACGGTTGAGAAAACATCAAAATTTTCGCAAGTCTGATACTCGAAACCAATAACTGGAATGGCCTAGGGGAAAAGTACGCACACCATTGTAATGGGGCGAGTTTCTACTTTCAGATGCAACAGGAATTTCTCGAGTTCGTCAATCCGTTCGCGAGACATGGGAATTTGAAATTAAGGAATGGTTGAGAAACCATCAAAATTTTCGCAAGTCTGATACTCGAAACCAATAACTACTATGGCCTAGGGCAAAAATACACATACCGTTGTAATCGGGCGAGTTTCTGCTTTCAGATTGAATAGGAAATTCTCGAGTTCGTCAATCCGTTCGCGAGATTTGGAAGTTTGAAGTTAAGGAATGATTGAGAAACCATCCAAATTTTCGCAAGTCTGATTCTCGAAACCAATAACTACAAAAACCTAGCGGGAAAATACACATACCGTTGTAATCGGGCGAGTGTCTACTTTCACATGCAACGGGAATTTCTCGAGTTCGTCTATCCGTTCGCGAGATATGGGAGTTTGAAGTTAAGGAATGCTTGAGAAACCATCAAAATTTTCGCAAGTCTGATACTCGAATCCCATAACTATTATGGCCTAGGGCAAAAATACACATACCGTTGTAATGGGGCGAGTTTCTGCTTTCAGATGCAATAGGAAATTCTCGAGTTCGTCAATCCGTTCGCGAGATATGGAAGTTTGAAGTTAAGGAATGATTGAGAAACCATCAAAATTTTCGCAAGTCTGATACTCGAAACCAATAACTGGAAGGGCCTAGGTGAAAAGTACACACACCACTGTAATCGGGCGGGTTTCCACTTTCAGATACAACAGGAATTTCTCGAGTTCGTCAATGCGTTCGCGAGATATGGGAGTTTGAAGTTAAGGAATGGCTGAGAAATCATCAAAATTCTCGCAAGTCTGATACTCGAATCCAATAACTATTATGGCCTAGGGCAAAAATACACATACCGCTGTAATGGGGCGAGTTTCTGCTTTCAGATGCAATAGGAAATTCTCGAGTTCGTCTATCCGTTCGCGAGATATGGAAGTTTGAAGTTAAGGAATGATTGAGAAACCATCAAAATTTCGCAAGTCTGATACTCGAATCCAATAACTACTGTGGCCTACGGCAAAAATACACATACCGTTGTAATCGGGCGAGTTTCTGCTTTCAGATGCAACCGGAATATCTCGTGTTCGTCAATCAGTTCGCGAGATATGGGAGTTTGAAGTTAAGGAATGGTTGAGAAACCATCACAATATTCGCAAGTCTGATACTCGAAACCAATAACTGCTATGGCCCAGGGCAAAAATACACATACCGTTGTAATCGAGCGAGTTTGTACTTTCAGATGCAACAGGAATTCCTCGAGCTCGTCAATCCGTTCGCGAGATATGGGAGTTTGAAGTTAAGGAATGGTTGAGAGGCCATCATAATTTTCGCAAGTCTGATACTCGAAACCAATAACTACTATGGCCTAGGGGAAAAATACACATACCTTTGTAATCAGGCGAGTTTCTACTTTCAGATGCAACAGGAGTTTCTCGAGTTCGTCAGTCCGTTCGCGAGATATGGGAGTTTGAAGTTAAGGAATGGTTGAGAAACCACCAAAATTTTCGCAAGTCTGATACTCGAAACCAATAACTACAAAGGCATAGGGGAAAAATACACATACCGTTGTTATCGGACGAGTTTCTGCTTTCAGATGCAACCGGAATATCTCGTGTTCGTCAATCAGTTCGCGAGATATGGGAGTTTGAAGTTAAGGAATGGTTGAGAAACCATCACAATATTCGCAAGTCTGATACTCGAAACCAATAACTACTATGGCCAAGGGCAAAAATACACATACCGTTGTAATCGGGCGAGTTTTTGCTTTCAGATGCAATAGGAAATTCTCGAGTTCTTCAATCCGTTCGCGAGATATGGAAGTTTGAAGTTAAGGAATGGTTGAGAAACCATCAATATTTTCGCAAGTCTGATACTCGAAACCAATAACTACAAAGGCATAGGGGAAAAATACACATACCGTTGTTATCGGACGAGTTTCTGCTTTCAGATGCAACCGGAATATCTCGTGTTCGTCAATCAGTTCGCGAGATATGGGAGTTTGAAGTTAAGGAATGGTTGAGAAACCATCACAATATTCGCAAGTCTGATACTCGAAACCAATAACTGCTATGGCCCAGGGCAAAAATACACATACCGTTGTAATCGAGCGAGTTTCTACTTTCAGATGCAACAGGAATTCCTCGAGCTCGTCAATCCGTTCGCGAGATATGGGAGTTTGAAGTTAAGGAATAGTTGAGAGGCCATCATAATTTTCGCAAGTCTGATACTCGAAACCAATAACTACTATGGCCTAGGGGAAAAATACACATACCTTTGTAATCAGGCGAGTTTCTACTTTCAGATGCAACAGGAGTTTCTCGAGTTCGTCAGTCCGTTCGCGAGATATGGGAGTTTGAAGTTAAGGAATGGTTGAGAAACCACCAAAATTTTCGCAAGTCTGATACTCGAAACCAATAACTACTATGGCCAAGGGCAAAAATACACATACCGTTGTAATCGGGCGAGTTTTTGCTTTCAGATGCAATAGGAAATTCTCGAGTTCTTCAATCCGTTCGCGAGATATGGAAGTTTGAAGTTAAGGAATGGTTGAGAAACCATCAATATTTTCGCAAGTCTGATACTCGAAACCAATAACTACTATGGCCTAGGGCAAAAATACACAGACCGTTGTAATCGCACGAGTTTCTGGTTTCAGATGCAACAGGAATTTATCGAGTTCTTCAATCCGTTCGCGAGATATGGGAGTTTGAAGTTAAGGAATGGTTGAGAAACCATCAATATTTTCGCAAGTCTGATACTCGAAACCAATAACTACTATGGCCTAGGGGAAAAATACACATACCTTTGTAATCAGGCGAGTTTCTACTTTCAGATGCAACAGGAGTTTCTCGAGTTCGTCAGTCCGTTCGCGAGATATGGGAGTTTGAAGTTAAGGAATGGTTGAGAAACCATCAAAATGTTCGCAATTCTGATGCTAGAAACGTATAACTGGACTGACCTAGGGGAAAAGTACACACATCATTGTAATCGGTCGACTTTCTACTTTCAGAAGCAACAGGAAATAATCGAGTTCGTCAATCCGGTCGCGAGATATGGGAGTTTGAAGTTAAGGAATAACTGAGAAACCATCACAATTTTCGCAAGTCTGCTACTCGAAACCAATAACTGGAATAACATGGGGGAAAAGTACACACACCATTGTAATCGGTCGACTTTCTACTTTCATATGCAACAGGAAATAATCGAGTTCGTCAATCCGTTCGCGATATATATTGGAGTTTGAAGTTAAGGAATTCTTGAGAAACCATCAAAATTTTCGCAAGTCTGATACTCGAAACCGATAACTACAAAGGCCTAGGGGAAAAATACACATACCTTTGTAATCGGGCGAGTTTCTACTTTCAGATGCAACAGGAATTTCTCGAGCTCGTCAATCCGTTCGCGAGATATGGGAGTTTGAAGTTAAGGAATGGTTGAGAAACCATCACAATTTTCGCAAGTCTGCTACTCGAAACCAATAACTACGATGGCCTAGGGGAAAAATACACATACCTTTGTAATCGCGCGAGTTTCTACTTCCAGATGCAACAGGAATTTCTCGAGTTCGTCAATCCGTTCGCGAGATATGGGTGTTTGAAGGTAAGGAATGGTTGAGAAACCATCAAAATTTTCGCAAGTCTGATACTCGAAACCAATAACTACAAAGGCCTAGGGGAAAAATACACATACCTTTGTAATCGGGCGCGTTTCTACTTTCAGATGCAACAGGAATTTCTCGAGCTCGTCAATCCGTTCGCGAGATATGGGAGTTTGAAGTTAAGGAATGGTTGAGAAACCATCAAAATTTTCGCAATTCTGATGCTAGAAACGAATAACTGGACTGACCTAGGGGAAAAGTACACACACCATTGTAATCGGTCGACTTTCTACTTTCAGATGCAACAGGAAATAATCGAGTTCGTCAATCCGGTCGCGAGATATGGGAGTTTGAAGTTAAGGAATAATTGAGAAACCACCAAAATTTTCGCTAGTCTGATACTCGAAACCAATAACTACTATGGCCAAGGGCAAAAATACACATACCGTTGTAATCGGGTGTGTTTTTTCTTTCAGATGCAACAGGAAATAATCGAGTTCGTCAATCCGTTCCCGAGATATGGGAGTTTGATGTTAAGGAATGCTTGAGAAACCATCCAAATTTTCGCAAGTCTGATACTCGAAACCAATAACTACTATGGCCTAGGGGAAAAATACACATACCTTTGTAATCGGGCGCGTTTCTACTTTCAGATGCAACAGGAATTTCTCGAGCTCGTCAATCCGTTCGCGAGATATGGGAGTTTGAAGATAAGGAATGGTTGAGAAACAATCACAATTTTCGCAAGTCTGATACTCGAAACCAATAACTACTGTGGCCTAGGGGAAAAATACACATAACTTTGTAATTGGGCGGGTTTCTACTTTCAGATGCAACAGGAAATAATCGAATTCGTCAATCCTTTCGCGAGATATGGGAGTTTGAAGTTAAGGAATGCTTTAGAAACCATCAAAATTTTCGCAAGTCTGATACTCGAAACCAATAACTGCTATGGCCTAGGGCAAAAATACACATACCGTTGTAATCGGACGAGATTCTGCTTTCAGATGCAACAGGAATTTCTCGAGTTCGTCAATCCGTTCGCGAGATATGGGAGTTTGAAATTAAGGAACGGTTCAGAAACCATCATAATTTTCGGAAGTCTGATACTCGAAACCAATAACTGGAATGGCCTAGGGGAAAAGTACACACACCATTGTAATGGGGCGAGTTTCTACTTTCAGATGCAACAGGAATTTCTCGAGCTCGTCAATCCGTTCGCGAGATATGAGAGTTTGAAGTTAAGGAATGGTTGAGAGGCCATCATAATTTTCGCAAGTCTGATACTCGAAACCAATAACTACTATGGCCTAGGGGAAAAAAACACATACCTTTGTAATCAGGCGAGTTTCTACTTTCAGATGCAACAGGAGTTTCTCGAGTTCGTCAGTCCGTTCGCGAGATATGGGAGTTTGAAGTTAAGGAATGGTTGAGAAACCATCAAAATTTTCGCAATTCTGATGCTAGAAACGAATAACTGGACTGACCTAGGGGAAAAGTACACACACCATTGTAATCGGTCGACTTTCTACTTTCAGATGCAACAGGAAATAATCGAGTTCGTCAATCCGGTCGCGAGATATGGGAGTTTGAAGTTAAGGAATAATTGAGAAACCACCAAAGTTTTCGCAAGTCTGATACTCGAAACCAATAACTGCTATGGCCAAGGGCAAAAATACACATACCGTTGTAATCGGGCGAGTTTTTGCTTTCAGATGCAATAGGATATTCTCGAGTTCTTCAATCGGTTCGCGAGAAGTGGGAGTTTGAAATTAAGGAATGGTTGAGAAACCATCAATATTTTCGCAAGTCTGATACTCGAAACCAATAACTACTATGCCCTAGGGCAAAAATACAAATACCGTTGTAATCGGACGAGTTTCTGGTTTCAGATGCAACAGGAATTTATCGAGTTCTTCAATCCGTTCGCGAGATATGGGAGTTTGAAGTTAAGGAATGGTTGAGAAACCATCAATATTTTCGCAAGTCTGATACTCGAAACCAATAACTACTATGGCCTAGGGGAAAAATACACATACCTTAGTAATCAGGCGAGTTTCTACTTTCAGATGCAACAGGAGTTTCTCGAGTTCGTCATTCCGTTCGCGAGATATGGGAGTTTGAAGTTAAGGAATGGTTGAGAAACCATCAAAATTTTCGCAATTCTGATGCTAGAAACGAACAACTGGACTGACCGAGGGGAAAAGTACACACACCATTGTAATCGGTCGACTTTCTACTTTCAGATGCAACAGGAAATAATCGAGTTCGTCAATCCGGTCGCGAGATATGGGAGTTTGAAGTTAAGGAATAATTGAGTAACCACCAAAATTTTCGCAAGTCTGATACTCGAAAACAATAACTACTATGGCCAAGGGCAAAAATACACACACCGTTGTAATCGGGCGAGTTTTTGCTTTCAGATGGAATAGGAAATTCTCGAGTTCTTCAATCCGTTCGCGAGATATGGAAGTTTGAAGTTAAGGAATGGTTGAGAAACCATCAATATTTTCGCAAGTCTGATACTCGAAACCAATAACTACTATGGCCTAGGGCAAAAATACACATACCGTTGTAATCGGACGAGTTTCTGGTTTCAGATGCAACAGGAATTTATCGAGTTCTTCAATCCGTTCGCGAGATATGGGAGTTTGAAGTTAAGGAATGGTTGAGAAACCATCAATATTTTCGCAAGTCTGATACTCGAAACCAATAACTACTATGGCCTACGGGAAAAAAACACATACCTATGTAAACGGGCGACTTTCAACTTTCAGAAGCAACAGGAATTTCTCGAGTTCGTCAATCCGTTCGCGAGATATGGGAGTTTGAATTTAAGGAATGGTTGAGAAACCATCAAAATTTTGGCAATTACGATGCTAGAAACGAATAACTGGAATGACCTAGCGGAAAAGTACACACACCATTGTAATCGGTCGAGTTTCTACTTTCAGATGCAACAGGAAATAATCGAGTTCGTCAATCCGTTCGCGATATATATTGGAGTTTGAAGTTAAGGAATGCTTGAGATACCATCAAAATTTTCGCAAGTCTGATACTCGAAACCAATAACTACAAAGGCCTAGGGGAAAAATACACATACCTTTGTAATCGGGCGAGTTTCTACTTTCAGAAGCAACAGGAATTTCTCGTGTTCCTCAATCCGTTCGCGAGATATGGGTGTTTGAAATTAAGGAATGGTTGAGAAACCATCAAAAGTTTCGCAATTCCGATGCTAGAAACGAATAACTGGAATGACCTAGGGGAAAAGTAGACACACCATTCTAATCGGTCGAGTTTCTGCTTTCAGATACAACAGGAATTTCTCGAGTTCGTCATTCCGTTCGCAAGATATGGGTGTTTGAAGGTAAGGAATGGTTGAGAAACCATCAAAATTTTCGCTGGTCTGATATTCGAAACCAATGACTGGAATGGCCTAGGGCAAAAATACACATACCATTGTAATCGGGCGGGTTTCTGCTGTCAGATGTAATAGGAAATTCTCGAGTTCATCAATCCGTTCGCGAGATATGGAAGTTTGAAGTTAAGGAATGCTTTAGAAACCATCACAATTTTCCGCAAGTCTGATACTCGAAATCAATAACTACAAATGCCTAGGGGAAAAATACACATACCATTGTAATCGGGCGAGTTTCTGCTGTCAGATGCAATGGGAAATTCTCGAGTTCGTCAATCCGTTCGCGAGATATGGAAGTTTGAAGTTAAGGAATGCTTGAGAAACCATCAAAATTTTCGCTGGTCTGATACTCGAAACCAACAACTGGAATGGCCTAGGGGAAAAGTACACACGCCGTTGTAATCGGGCGAGTTTCTGCTTTCAGATGCAACAGGAATTTCTCGAGTTCGTCAATCCGTTCGCGAGATATGGGAGTTTGAAATTAAGAAACGGTTCAGAAACCATCATAATTTTCGGAAGTCTGATACTCGAAACCAATAACTGGAATGGCCTAGGGGAAAAGTACACACACCATTGTAATGGGGCGAGTTTCTACTTTCAGATGCAACAGGAATTTCTCGAGCTCGTCAATCCGTTCGCGAGATATGGGAGTTTGAAGTTAAGGAATAATTGAGAAACCACCAAAGTTTTCGCAAGTCTGATACTCGAAACCAATAACTGCTATGGCCAAGGGCAAAAATACACATACCGTTGTAATCGGGCGAGTTTTTGCTTTCAGATGCAATAGGATATTCTCGAGTTCTTCAATCCGTTCGCGAGATGTGGGAGTTTGAAGTTAAGGAATGGTTGAGAAACCATCAATATTTTCGCAAGTCTGATACTCGAAACCAATAACTACTATGCCCTAGGGCAAAAATACAAATACCGTTGTAATCGGACGAGTTTCTGGTTTCAGATGCAACAGGAATTTATCGAGTTCTTCAATCCGTTCGCGAGATATGGGAGTTTGAAGTTAAGGAATGGTTGAGAAACCATCAATATTTTCGCAAGTCTGATACTCGAAACCAATAACTACTATGGCCTAGGGGAAAAATACACATACCTTAGTAATCAGGCGAGTTTCTACTTTCAGATGCAACAGGAGTTTCTCGAGTTCGTCATTCCGTTCGCGAGATATGGGAGTTTGAAGTTAAGGAATGGTTGAGAAACCATCAAAATTTTCGCAATTCTGATGCTAGAAACGAACAACTGGACTGACCTAGGGGAAAAGTACACACACCATTGTAATCGGTCGACTTTCTACTTTCAGATGCAACAGGAAATAATCGAGTTCGTCAATCCGGTCGCGAGATATGGGAGTTTGAAGTTAAGGAATAATTGAGTAACCACCAAAATTTTCGCAAGTCTGATACTCGAAAACAATAACTACTATGGCCAAGGGCAAAAATACACACACCGTTGTAATCGGGCGAGTTTTTGCTTTCAGATGGAATAGGAAATTCTCGAGTTCTTCAATCCGTTCGCGAGATATGGAAGTTTGAAGTTAAGGAATGGTTGAGAAACCATCAATATTTTCGCAAGTCTGATACTCGAAACCAATAACTACTATGGCCTAGGGCAAAAATACACATACCGTTGTAATCGGACGAGTTTCTGGTTTCAGATGCAACAGGAATTTATCGAGTTCTTCAATCCGTTCGCGATATATATTGGAGTTTGAAGTTAAGGAATGCTTGAGATACCATCAAAATTTTCGCAAGTCTGATACTCGAAACCAATAACTACAAAGGCCTAGGGGAAAAATACACATACCTTTGTAATCGGGCGAGTTTCTACTTTCAGAAGCAACAGGAAATTCTCGAGTTCGTCAATCCGTTCGCGAGATATGGAAGTTTGAAGTTAAGGAATGCTTGAGAAACCATCAAAATTTTCGCTGGTCTGATACTCGAAACCAACAACTGGAATGGCCTAGGGGAAAAGTACACACGCCGTTGTAATCGGGCGAGTTTCTGCTTTCAGATGCAACAGGAATTTCTCGAGTTCGTCAATCCGTTCGCGAGATATGGGAGTTTGAAATTAAAGAACGGTTCAGAAACCATCATAATTTTCGGAAGTCTGATACTCGAAACCAATAACTGGAATGGCCTAGGGGAAAAGTACACACACCATTGTAATGGGGCGAGTTTCTACTTTCAGATGCAACAGGAATTTCTCGAGCTCGTCAATCCGTTCGCGAGATATGAGAGTTTGAAGTTAAGGAATGGTTGAGAGGCCATCATAATTTTCGCAAGTCTGATACTCGAAACCAATAACTACTATGGCCTAGGGGAAAAAAACACATACCTTTGTAATCAGGCGAGTTTCTACTTTCAGATGCAACAGGAGTTTCTCGAGTTCGTCAGTCCGTTCGCGAGATATGGGAGTTTGAAGTTAAGGAATGGTTGAGAAACCATCAAAATTTTCACAATTCTGATGCTAGAAACGAATAACTGGACTGACCTAGGGGAAAAGTACACACACCATTGTAATCGGTCGACTTTCTACTTTCAGATGCAACAGGAAATAATCGAGTTCGTCAATCCGGTCGCGATATATATTGGAGTTTGAAGTTAAGGAATGCTTGAGAAACCATCAAAATTTTCGCAAGTCTGATACTCGAAACCAATAACTACAAAGGCCTAGGGGAAAAATACACATACCTTTGTAATCGGGCGAGTTTCTACTTTCAGATGCAACAGGAATTTCTCGAGCTCGTCAATCCGTTCGCGAGATATGGGAGTTTGAAGTTAAGGAATGGTTGAGAAACCATCACAATTTTCGCAAGTCTGCTACTCGAAACCAATAACTACGATGGCCTAGGGGAAAAATACACATACCTTTGTAATCGGGCGAGTTTCTACTTTCAGATGCAACAGGAATTTCTCGAGTTCGTCAATCCGTTCGCGAAATATGGGAGTTTGAAGTTAAGGAATGGTTGAGAAACCATCAAAATTTTCGCAAGTCTGATATTCGATACCAATAACTACTATGGCCTAGGGGAAAAATACACATACCTTTGTAATCGCGCGAGTTTCTTCTTTCAGATGCAACAGGAATTTCTCGAGTTCGTCAGTCCGTTCGCGAGATATGGGTGTTTGAAGGTAAGGAATGGTTGAGAAACCATCAAGATTTTCGCAAGTCTGATACTCGAAACGAATAACTGGAATGACCTAGGGGAAAAGTACACACACCATTGTAATCGGTCGAGTTTCTACTTTCAGATGCAACAGGAAATAATCGAGTTCGTCAATCCGTTCGCGATATATATTGGAGTTTGAAGTTAAGGAATGCTTGAGATACCATCAAAATTTTCGCAAGTCTGATTCTCGAAACCAATAACTACAAATGCCTAGGGGAAAAATACACATACCATTGTAATCGGGCGGGTTTCTGCTGTCAGATGCAATAGGAAATTCTCGAGTTCGTCAATCCGTTCGCGAGATATGAAAGTTTGAAGTTAAAGAATGCATGAGAAACCATCAAAATTTTCGCTGGTCTGATACTCGAAACCAACAACTACTATGGCCTAGGGCAAAAATACACATACCGTTGTAATCGGGCGAGTTTCTGCATTCAGATGCAAGAGGAAATTCTCGAGTTCGTCAATCCGTTCGCGGGATATGGGAATTTGAAGTTAAGGAATGGTTGAGAAATCATCAAAATTTTCGCAAGTCTGATAGTCGAAACCAATAACTACAAATGCCTAGGGGAAAAATACACATACCATTGTAATCGGGCGGGTTTCTGCTGTCAGATGCAATAGGAAATTCTCGAGTTCGTCAATCCGTTCGCGAGATATGAAAGTTTGAAGTTAAGGAATGCATGAGAAACCATCAAAATTTTCGCTGGTCTGATACTCGAAACCAACAACTACTATGGCCAAGGGCAAAAATACACATACCGTTGTAATCGGGCGAGTTTCTGCATTCAGATGCAATAGGAAATTCTCGAGTTCGTCAATCCGTTCGCGAGATATGGAAGTTTGAAGTTAAGGAATGCTTGAGAAACCATCAAAATTTTCGCTGGTCTGATACTCGAAACCAACAACTGGAATGGCCTAGGGGAAAAGTACACACACCGTTGTAATCGGGCGAGTTTCTGCATTCAGATGCAATAGGAAATTCTCAAGTTCGTCAATCCGTTCGCGAGATATGGAAGTTTGAAGTTAAGGAATGCTTGGGAAACCATCAATATTTTCGCTGGTCTGATACTCGAAACCAACAACTGGAATGGCCTAGGGGAAAAGTACACACACCGTTGTAATCGGGCGAGTTTCTGCATTCAGATGCAATAGGAAATTCTCAAGTTCGTCAATCCGTTCGCGAGATATGGAAGTTTGAAGTTAAGGAATGCTTGGGAAACCATCAAAATTTTCGCTGGTCCGATACGCGAATCCAATAACTACAATGGCCTAGGGCAAAAATACACATACCGTTGTAATCGGGCGAGTTTCTACTTTCAGATGCAACAGGAATTTCTCGAGTTCGTCAATCCGTTCGCGAGATATGGGAGTTTGAATTTATGGAATGGTTGAGAAACCATCAAAATTTTCGCAAGTCTGATACTCGAAACCAACAACTACAAAGGCCTAGGGGGAAAACACACATATCTTTGTAATCGGGCGAGTTTCTGCTTTCAGATGCAATAGGAAATTCTCGAGTTCGTCAATCCGTTCGCGAGATATGGGAGTTTGAAGTTAAGGAATGGTTGAGAATCCATCAAAATTTTCGCTGGTCTGATAATCGAAACAAGCAACTACAAAGGCCTAGGGGGAAAACACACATACCGTTGTAATCGGGCGAGTTTCTGCTTTCAGATGCAATAGGAAATTCTCGAGTTCGTCAATCCGTTCGCGAGATATGGGAGTTGGAAATTAAGGAATGGTTGAGAAAGCATCAAAATTTTCGCAAGTCTGATACTCGAAACCAATAACTACAAATGCCTAGGGGAAAAATACACATACCATTGTAATCGGGCGGGTTTCTGCTGTCAGATGCAATAGGAAATTCTCGAGTTCGTCAATCCGTTCGCGAGATATGGAAGTTTGAAGTTAAGGAATGCATTAGAAACCATCAAAATTTTCGCTGGTCTGATACTCGAAACCAACAACTACTATGGCCTAGGGCAAAAATACACATACCGTTGTAATCGGGCGAGTTTCTGCATTCAGATGCAACAGGAATTTCTCGTGTTCGTCAATCCGTTCGCGGGATATGGGAATTTGAAGTTAAGGAATGGTTGAGAAATCATCAAAATTTTCGCAAGTCCGATACGCGAATCCAATAACTACAATGGCCTACGGCAAAAATACACATACCGTTGTAATCGGGCGAGTTTCTACTTTCAGATGCAACAGTAATTTCTCGAGTTCGTCAATCCGTTCGCGAGATATGGGAGTTTGAAATTATGGAATGGTTGAGGAACCATCAAAATTTTCGCTGGTCTGATACTCGAAACAAACAACTACAAAGGCCTAGGGGGAAAAGACACATATCTTTGTAATCGGGCGAGTTTCTACTTCCAGATGCAACAGGAATTTCTCGAGTTCGTCAATCCGTTCGCGAGATATGGGAGTTTGAGGTTAAGGAATGGTTGAGAAACCATCACAATTTTCCGCAAGTTTGATACTTGAAATCAATAACTACTAGGGCCTAGGGGAAAAATACACATACCGTTGTAATCGGGCGAGTTTCTGCTTTCAGATGCAATAGGAAATTCTCGAGTTCGTCAATCCGTTCGCGAGGTATGGGAGTTGGAAATTAAGGAATGGTTGAGAAAGCATCAAAATTTTCGCAAGTCTGATACTCGAAACCAATAACTACAAATGCCTAGGGGAAAAATACACATACCATTGTAATCGGGCGGGTTTCTGCTGTCAGATGCAATAGGAAATTCTCGAGTTCGTCAATCCGTTCGCGAGATATGGAAGTTTGAAGTTAAGGAATGCATTAGAAACCATCAAAATTTTCGCTGGTCTGATACTCGAAACCAACAACTACTATGGCCTAGGGTAAAAATACACATACCGTTGTAATCGGGCGAGTTTCTGCATTCAGATGCAACAGGAATTTCTCGTGTTCGTCAATCCGTTCGCGGGATATGGGAATTTGAAGTTAAGGAATGGTTGTGAAATCATCAAAATTTTCGAAAGTCCGATACGCGAATCCAATAACTACAATGGCCTACGGCAAAAATACACATACCGTTGTAATCGGGCGAGTTTCTACTTTCAGATGCAACAGTAATTTCTCGAGTTCGTCAATCCGTTCGCGAGATATGGGAGTTTGAAATTATGGAATGGTTGAGGAACCATCAAAATTTTCGCTGGTCTGATACTCGAAACAAACAACTACAAAGGCCTAGGGGGAAAAGACACATATCTTTGTAATCGGGCGGGTTTCTACTTCCAGATGCAACAGGAATTTCTCGAGTTCGTCAATCCGTTCGCGAGATATGGGAGTTTGAAGTTAAGGAATGGTTGAGAAACCATCACAATTTTCCGCATGTCTGATACTTGAAATCAATAACTACTAGGGACTAGGGGAAAAATACACATACCGTTGTAATCGGGCGAGTTTCTGCTTTCGGATGCAATAGGAAATTCTCGAGTTCGTCAATCCGTTCGCGAGATATGGGAGTTGGAAATTAAGGAATGGTTGAGAAACCATCAAAATTTTCGCAAGTCTGATACTCGAAACCAATAACTACAAATGCCTAGGGGAAAAATGCACATACCATTGTAATCGGGCGAGTTTCTGCATTCAGATGCAATAGGAAATTCTCGAATTCGTCAATCCGTTCGCGAGATATGGAAGTTTGAAGTTAAGGAATGCTTGAGAAACCATCAAAATTTTCGCAAGTCTGATAGTCGAAACCAATAACTACAAATGCCTAGGGGAAAAATACACATACCATTGTAATCGGGCGGGTTTCTGCTGTCAGATGCAATAGGAAATTCTCGAGTTCGTCAATCCGTTCGCGAGATATGAAAGTTTGAAGTTAAGGAATGCATGAGAAACCATCAAAATTTTCGCTGGTCTGATACTCGAAACCAACAACTACTATGGCCTTTTTTTTTTTTTTTTTTTTTTTTATTTTTTTTTTTTATTTTTTTTTTTTTTATTTTTTTTAACGTGGGGGAAATCTTCGAAAGACCCCCCCGCCACCTGGGGAGGGGCGGGGGGAGTGTGGGATTCCCCGCGCCCGGAAGAAAACCCATCGGGCGCGGGACCTACCCACTAAAACCCACCACGGTGGCCATCCTCGCACTATGCAGGGGGAGCACCTGGGACCGAAGACATCATAACATCAGGTGCTCCCCCGTGCAGGGCTCTCGCGCCCGTGTCCTCCCGTTCCAGGGAAGGGAGGGGGTACTTCACCCTCCCTTCCCTGTTTTCTCCTCGGCGCTCTGGCGCCCGACGTCGGAGCAGGGCCACACTGCTCCGACGTCCCACTCCCGGGTGCCGCACCCCGGCTCGTACGCTCCCGAGGGCGGCTCTGGCCTCTCCGCCCTCGAGAGCGTCGCCGTCCCTTATTCTTCCCCCCCCCCCCTCAGACGACGGGCGGTGGCACGAGCCTCAAGGGCTACGCACCCCCGCCCGCCGCTCTCAGGGTGGCCTCCCCGGCCCTTCCGGAGGCCCACCCGCCCCCGGCCTCGGACGAGGCCTCGCTCGCGGTCTCCCCCTCTGGCGAATGCGGCTCGCGGCCTCCTTCTGCGAGATTACCTCCTCGCAGAAGGAGGCCACTGCCCGCCACTTCGTCTCGCTGCCGAGCATGGCCCGTACCACTCCCGGCAGCGATAGATCCGCCCCAATCACGGCCGTGAGGACACGGCGCTCCACCCCCCAGGCCGGACACACCTCGAGGGTGTGTTGCGCCGTGTCCTTGTCCGCTGGACAGTGCCAGCAGCGCGCCGCCTCTTCCACACCGATCCGGCACAGGTACTGTCCGAAGCATCCGTGCCCGGACAGCACCTGCACCAACCGGTAGGTGAGTGAGCCGAAGCGCCTACCCAGCCACTCAAACAGGACCGGCCGGATAGCCCGGACAGTCCTCTGGCCGAACAACGGCTCGGCCAGCCGCTGCTGCCAAAGCTGCAGCATGGACTCCCGGGCCTGGCGCCTGAGGGCCTCCACCTCGCATCCCGCCAGGACCACCCCATCCTCGCGGGCGCGCATGCGGCCCTCGTAGAAAGCCGCATGCGCGCCCGCGATCAAGTCCGCCGGGGGTAGCCCTGACAGGACGCTCGCCGCCTCAACTACTATGGCCTAGGGCAAAAATACACATTCCGTTGTAATCGGGCGAGTTTCTACTTTCAGATGCAACAGGAATTTCTCGAGTTCGTCAATCCGTTCGCGAGATATGGAAGTTTGAAGTTAAGGAATGCTTGAGAAACCATCAAAATTTTCGCTGGTCTGAAACTCGAAACCAACAACTGGAATGGCCTAGGGGAAAAGTACACACACCGTTGTAATCGGGCGAGTTTCTGCATTCAGATGCAATAGGAAATTCTCAAGTTCGTCAATCCGTTCGCGAGATATGGGAGTTTGAAGTTAAGGAATGGTTGAGAATCCATCAAAATTTTCGCTGGTCTGATACTCGAAACAAGCAACTACAAAGGCCTAGGGGGAAAACACACATATCTTTGTAATCGGGCGAGTTTCTACTTCCAGATGCAACAGGAATTTCTCGAGTTCGTCAGTCCGTTCGCGAGATATGGGAGTTTGAAGTTAAAGAATGGTTGAGAAACCATCAAAATTTTCGCAATTCTGATGCTAGAAACGAATAACTGGACTGACCTAGGGGAAAAGTACACACACCATTGTAATCGGTCGACTTTCTACTTTCAGATGCAACAGGAAATAATCGAGTTCGTCAATCCGTTCGCGAGATATGGGAGTTTGAAGTTAAGGAATAATTGAGAAACCACCAAAGTTTTCGCAAGTCTGATACTCGAAACCAATAACTACTATGGCCAAGGGCAAAAATACACATACCGTTGTAATCGGGCGAGTTTTTGCTTTCAGATGCAATAGGAAATTCTCGAGTTCTTCAATCCGTTCGCGAGATGTGGGAGTTTGAAGTTAAGGAATGGTTGAGAAACCATCAATATTTTCGCAAGTCTGATACTCGAAACCAATAACTACTATGCCCTAGGGCAAAAATACAAATACCGTTGTAATCGGACGAGTTTCTGGTTTCAGATGCAACAGGAATTTATCGAGTTCTTCAATCCGTTCGCGAGATATGGGAGTTTGAAGTTAAGGAATGGTTGAGAAACCATCAATATTTTCGCAAGTCTGATACTCGAAACCAATAACTACTATGGCCTAGGGGAAAAATACACATACCTTTGTAATCAGGCGAGTTTCTACTTTCAGATGCAACAGGAGTTTCTCGAGTTCGTCATTCCGTTCGCGAGATATGGGAGTTTGAAGTTAAGGAATGGTTGAGAAACCATCAAAATTTTCGCAATTCTGATGCTAGAAACGAACAACTGGACTGACCTAGGGGAAAAGTACACACACCATTGTAATCGGTCGACTTTCTACTTTCAGATGCAACAGGAAATAATCGAGTTCGTCAATCCGGTCGCGAGATATGGGAGTTTGAAGTTAAGGAATAATTGAGAAACCACCAAAGTTTTCGCAAGTCTGATACTCGAAACCAATAACTACTATGGCCAAGGGCAAAAATACACATACCGTTGTAATCGGGCGAGTTTTTGCTTTCAGATGCAATAGGAAATTTTCGAGTTCTTCAATCCGTTCGCGAGATGTGGGAGTTTGAAGTTAAGGAATGGTTGAGAAACCATCAATATTTTCGCAAGTCTGATACTCGAAACCAATAACTACTATGCCCTAGGGCAAAAATACAAATACCGTTGTAATCGGACGAGTTTCTGGTTTCAGATGCAACAGGAATTTATCGAGTTCTTCAATCCGTTCGCGAGATATGGGAGTTTGAAGTTAAGGAATGGTTGAGAAACCATCAATATTTTCGCAAGTCTGATACTCGAAACCAATAACTACTATGGCCTAGGGGAAAAATACACATACCTTTGTAATCAGGCGAGTTTCTACTTTCAGATGCAACAGGAGTTTCTCGAGTTCGTCATTCCGTTCGCGAGATATGGGAGTTTGAAGTTAAGGAATGGTTGAGAAACCATCAAAATTTTCGCAATTCTGATGCTAGAAACGAACAACTGGACTGACCTAGGGGAAAAGTACACACACCATTGTAATCGGTCGACTTTCTACTTTCAGATGCAACAGGAAATAATCGAGTTCGTCAATCCGGTCGCGAGATATGGGAGTTTGAAGTTAAGGAATAATTGAGAAACCACCAAAATTTTCGCAAGTCTGATACTCGAAAACAATAACTACTATGGCCAAGGGCAAAAACACACACACCGTTGTAATCGGGCGAGTTTTTGCTTTCAGATGGAATAGGAAATTCTCGAGTTCTTCAATCCGTTCGCGAGATATGGGAGTTTGAAGTTAAGGAATGGTTGAGAAACCATCATATTTTCGCAAGTCTGATACTCGAAACCAATAACTACTATGGCCTAGGGCAAAAATACACATACCGTTGTAATCGGACGAGTTTCTGGTTTCAGATGCAACAGGAATTTATCGAGTTCTTCAATACGTTCGCGAGATATGGGAGTTTGAAGTTAAGGAATGGTTGAGAAACCATCACAATTTTCGCAAGTCTGCTACTCGAAACCAATAACTACGATGGCCTAGGGGAAAAATACACATACCTTTGGAATCGGGCGAGTTTCTACTTTCAGATGCAACAGGAATTTCTCGAGTTCGTCAATCCGTTCGCGAGATATGGGTGTTTGAAGGTAAGGAATGGTTGAGAAACCATCAAAATTTTCGCTGGTCTGACACTCGAAACCAACAACTGGAATGGCCTAGGAGAAAAGTACACACACCGTTGTAATCGGGCGAGTTTCTGCTTTCAGATGCAACAGGAAATTCTCGAGTTCGACAATCCGTTCGCGAGATATGGGTGTTTGAAATTAAGGAATGGTTGAGAAACCATCAAAAGTTTCGCAATTCCGATGCTAGAAACGAATAACTGGAATGACCTAGGGGAAAAGTAGACACACCATTCTAATCGGTCGAGTTTCTGCTTTCAGAGACAACAGGAATTTCTCGAGTTCGTAATTCCGTTCGCGAGATATGGGTGTTTGAAGGTAAGGAATGGTTGAGAAACCATCAAAATTTTCGCTGGTCTGATACTCGAAACCAACAACTACTATGGCCAAGGGCAAAAATACACATACCATTGTAATCGGGCGGGTTTCTGCTGTCAGATGTAATAGGAAATTCTCGAGTTCGTCAATCCGTTCGCGAGATATGGAAGTTTGAAGTTAAGGAATGCTTTAGAAACCATCACAATTTTCCGCAAGTCTGATACTCGAAACCAATAACTACAAATGCCTAGGGGAAAAATACACATACCACTGTAATCGGGCGAGTTTCTGCTGTCAGATGCAATAGGAAATTCTCGAGTTCGTCAATCCGTTCGCGAGATATGGAAGTTTGAAGTTAAGGAATGCATGAGAAACCATCAAAATTTTCGCTGGTCTGATACTCGAAACCAACAACTACTATGGCCTAGGGCAAAAATACACATACCGTTGTAATCGGGCGAGTTTCTGCATTCAGATGCAATAGGAAATTCTCGAGTTCGTCAATCCGTTCGCGAGATATGGAAGTTTGAAGTTAAGGAATGCTTGAGAAACCATCAAAATTTTCGCTGGTCTCATACTCGAAACCAACAACTGGAATGGCCTAGGGGAAAAGTACACACACCGTTGTAATCGGGCGAGTTTCTGCTTTCAGATGCAACAGGAAATTCTCGAGTTCGACAATCCGTTCGCGAGATATGGAAGTGTGAAAATAAGGAATGGTTGAGAAACCATCAAAATTTTCGCAAGTCTGATACTCGAAACCAATAACTTCAAAGGCCTAGGGGAAAAATACACATTCCGTTGTAATCGGGCGAGTTTCTACTTTCAGATGCAACGGGAATTTCTCAAGTTCGTCAATCCGTTCGCGAGATATGGGAGTTTGAAGTTAAGGAATGTTTGAGAAACCATCAAAATTTTCGCTGGTCTGATACTCGAAACCAACAACTGGAATGGCCCAGGGGAAAAGTACACACACCGTTGTAATCGGGCGAGTTTCTGCATTCAGATGCAATAGGAAATTCTCAAGTTCGTCAATCCGTTCGCGAGATATGGAAGTTTGAAGTTAAGGAATGCTTGGGAAACCATCAATATTTTCGCTGGTCTGATACTCGAAACCAACAACTGGAATGGCCTAGGGGAAAAGTACACACACCGTTGTAATCGGGCGAGTTTCTGCTTTCAGATGTAATAGGAAATTCTCGAGTTCGTCAATCCGTTCGCGAGATATGGAAGTGTGAAAATAAGGAATGGTTGAGAAACCATCAAAATTATCGCAAGTCTGATACTCGAAAGCAATAACTTCAAAGGCCTAGGGGAAAAATACACATACCGTTGTAATCGGGCGACTTTCTACTTTCACATGCAACAGGAATTTCTCGTGTTCGTCAATCCGTTCGCGAGATATGGGTATTTGAAGTTAAGGAATGGTTGAGAAACCATCACAATTTTCCGCAAGTCTGATACTTGAAATCAATAACTACTAGGTCCTAGGGGAAAAATACACATACCGTTGTAATCGGGCGTGTTTCTGCTTTCAGATGCAATAGGAAATTCTCGAGTTTCTCAATCCGTTCGCGAGATATGGGAGTTGGAAATTAAGGAATGGTTGAGAAACCATCAAAATTTTCGCAAGTCTGATACTCGAAACCAATAACTATAAATGCCTAGGGGAAAAATACACATACCATTGTAATCGGGCGAGTTTCTGCTGTCAGATGCAATTGGAAATTCTCGAGTTCGTCAATCCGTTCGCGAGATATGGAAGTTTGAAGTTAAGGAATGCATGAGAAACCATCAAAATTTTCGCTGGTCTGATACTCGAGACCAACAACTACTATGGCCTAGGGCAAAAATACACATACCGCTGTTATCGGGCGAGTTTCTGCATTCAGATGCAATAGGAAATTCTCGAGTTCGTCAATCCGTTCGCGAGATATGGAAGTTTGAAGTTAAGGAATGCATTAGAAACCATCAAAATTTTCGCTGGTCTGATACTCGAAACCAACAACTACTATGGCCTAGGGCAAAAATACACATAACGTTGTAATCGGGCGAGTTTCTGCATTCAGATGCAACAGGAATTTCTCGTGTTCGTCAATCCGTTCGCGGGATATGGGAATTTGAAGTTAAGGAATGGTTGAGAAATCATCAAAATTTTCGCAAGTCCGATACGCGAATCCAATAACTACAATGGCCTACGGCAAAAATACACATACCGTTGTAATCGGGCGAGTTTCTACTTCCAGATGCAACAGGAATTTCTCGAGTTCGTCAATCCGTTCGCGAGATATGGGAGTTTGAAGTTAAGGAATGGTTGAGAAACCATCAAAATTTTCGCTGGTCTAATACTCGAAACAAACAACTACAAAGGCCTAGGAGGAAAAGACACATATCTTTGTAATCGGGCGAGTTTCTACTTCCAGATGCAACAGGAATTTCTCGAGTTCGTCAATCCGTTCGCGAGATATGGGTGTTTGAAGTTAAGGAATGGTTGAGAAACCATCACAATTTTCCGCATGTCTGATACTTGAAATCAATAATTACTAGGGCCTAGGGGAAAAATACACATACCGTTGTAATCGGGCGAGTTTCTGCTTTCGGATGCAATAGGAAATTCTCGAGTTCGTCAATCCGTTCGCGAGATATGGGAGTTGGAAATTAAGGAATGGTTGAGAAACCATCAAAATTTTCGCAAGTCTGATACTCGAAACGAACAACTGGAATGGCCTAGGGGAAAAGTACACACACCGTTGTAATCGGGCGTGTTTCTGCATTCAGATGCAATAGGAAATTCTCGAGTTCGTCAATCCGTTCGCGAGATATGGAAGTTTGAAGTTAAGGAATGCTTGAGAAACCATCAAAATTTTCGCTGGTCTGATACTCGAAACCAACAACTGGAATGGCCTAGGGGAAAAGTACACACACCGTTGTAATCGGGCGAGTTTCTGCTTTCAGATGCAACAGGAAATTCTCGAGTTCGACAATCCGTTCGCGAGATATGGAAGTGTGAAAATAAGGAATGGTTGAGAAACCATCAAAATTTTCGCAAGTCTGATACTCGAAACCAATAACTTCAAAGGCCTAGGGGAAAAATACACATTCCGTTGTAATCGGGCGAGTTTCTACTTTCAGATGCAACAGGAATTTCTCGAGTTCGTCAATCCGTTCGCGAGATATGGGAGTTTGAAGTTAAGGAATGGTTGAGAAACCATCAAAATTTTTCCGCAAGTCTGATACTCGAAACCAATAACTACAAATGTCTAGGGGAAAAATGCACATACCATTGTAATCGGGCGGGTTTCTGCTGTCAGATGCAATAGGAAATTCTCGAGTTCGTCAATCCGTTCGCGAGATATGAAAGTTTGAAGTTAAGGAATGCATGAGAAACCATCAAAATTTTCGCTGGTCTGATACTCGAAACCAACAACTACTATGGTCTAGGGCAAAAATACACATACCGTTGTAATCGGGCGAGTTTCTGCATTCAGATGCAATAGGAAATTCTCGAGTTCGTCAATCCGTTCGCGAGATATGGAAGTTTGAAGTTAAGGAATGCTTGAGAAACCATCAAAATTTTCGCTGGTCTGATACTCGAAACCAACAACTGGAATGGCCTAGGGGAAAAGTACACACACCGTTGTAATCGGGCGAGTTTCTGCATTCAGATGCAATAGGAAATTCTCGAGTTCGTCAATCCGTTCGCGAGATATGGAAGTTTGAAGTTAAGGAATGCTTGAGAAACCATCAAAATTTTCGCACGTCTGATACCCGAAACCAATAACTACAATTGCTTAGGGCAAAAATACACATTACGTTATAATCGGGCGATCTTCTACCTTCAGATGCAACAGGAATTTCTCGAGTTCGTCAATCCGTTCGCGAGATATGGGAGTTTGAAGTTAAGGAATGGTTGAGAAACCATCAAAATTTTCGCAAGTCTGATACTCGAAACCAATAACTACAAAAGCCTAGGGGAAAGATACACGTACCTTTGAAATCGGCCGACTTTCTACTTTCACATGCAACAGGAATTTCTCGAGTTCGTCAATCCGTTCGCGAGATATGGGATTTTGAAGTTAATAAATGGTTGAGAAACCATCAAAATTTTCGCAAGTCTGATACTCGAAACCAATAACTACAAATGCCTAGGGGAAAAATACACATACCATTGTAATCGGGCGAGTTTCTGCTGTCAGATGCAATAGGAAATTCTCGAGTTCGTCAATCCGTTCGCGAGATATGAAAGTTTGAAGTTAAGGAATGCATGAGAAACCATCAAAATTTTCGCTGGTCTGATACTCGAAACCAACAACTACTATGGCCTAGGGCAAAAATACACATAACGTTGTAATCGGGCGAGTTTCTGCATTCAGATGCAATAGGAAATTCTCGAGTTCGTCAATCCGTTCCCGAGATATGGGAGTTTGAAGTTAAGGAATGCTTGAGAAACCATCAAAATTTTCGCTGGTCTGATACTCGAAACCAACAAATGGAATGGCCTAGGGGAAAAGTACACACACCGTTGTAATCGGGCGAGTTTCTGCATTCAGATGCAATAGGAAATTCTCAAGTTCGTCAATCCGTTCGCGAGATATGGAAGTTTGAAGTTAAGGAATGCTTGGGAAACCATCAAAATTTTCGCTGGTCTGATACTCGAAACCAACAACTGGAATGGCCTAGGGGAAAAGTACACACACCGTTGTAATCGGGCGAGTTTCTGCTTTCAGATGTAATAGGAAATTCTCGAGTTCGTCAATCCGTCCGCGAGATATGGAAGTGTGAAAATAAGGATTGGTTGAGAAACCATCAAAATTTTCGCAAGTCTGATACTCGAAACCAATAACTTCAAAGGCCTAGGGGAAAAATACACATACCGTTGTAATCGGGCGACTTTCTACTTTCACATGCAACCGGAATTTCTCGAGTTCGTCCATCCGTTCGCGGGATATGGAAGTTTGAAGTTAAGGAATGCATGAGAAACCATCAAAATTTTCGCAAGTCTGATACTCGAAACCAATAACTACAAAAGCCTAGGGGAAAGATACACATACCGTTGAAATCGGGCGACTTTCTACTTTCACATGCAACAGGAATTTCTCGAGTTCGTCAATCCGTTCGCGAGATATGGGATTTTGAAGTTAATAAATGGTTGAGAAACCATCAAAATTTTCGCAAGTCTGATACTCGAAACCAATAACTACAAATGCCTAGGGGAAAAATACACATACCATTGTAATCGGGCGAGTTTCTGCTGTCAGATGCAATAGGAAATTCTCGAGTTCGTCAATCCGTTCGCGAGATATGAAAGTTTGAAGTTAAGGAATGCTTGAGAAACCATCAAAATTCTCGCTGGTCTGATACTCGAAACCAACAACTGGAATGGCCTAGGGGAAAAATGCACATACCATTGTAATCGGGCGGGTTTCTGCTGTCAGATGCAATAGGAAATTCTCGAGTTCGTCAATCCGTTCGCGAGATATGAAAGTTTGAAGTTAAGGAATGCATGAGAAACCATCAAAATTTTCGCTGGTCTGATACTCGAAACCAACAACTACTATGGCCTAGGGCAAAAATACACATACCGTTGTAATCGGGCGAGTTTCTGCATTCAGATGCAATAGGAAATTCTCGAGTTCGTCAATCCGTTCGCGAGATATGGAAGTTTGAATTTAAGGAATGCTTGAGAAACCATCAATATTTTCGCTGGTCTGATACTCGAAACGAACAACTGGAATGGCCTAGGGGAAAAGTACACACACCGTTTTAATCGGGCGAGTTTCTGCATTCAGATGCAATAGGAAATTTTCAAGTTCGTCAATCCGTTCGGGAGATATGGAAGTTTGAAGTTAAGGAATGCTTGGGAAAACATCAAAATTTTCGCTGGTCTGATACTCGAAACCAACAACTGGAATGGCCTAGGGGAAAAGTACACACACCGTTGTAATCGGGCGAGTTTCTGCTTTCAGATGTAATAGGAAATTCTCGAGTTCGTCAATCCGTTCGCGAGATATGGAAGTGTGAATATAAGGAATGGTTGAGAAACCATCAAAATTTTCGCAAGTCTGATACTCGAAACCAATAACTTCAAAGGCCTAGGGGAAAAATACACATACCGTTGTAATCGGGCGACTTTCTACTTTCACATGCAACCGGAATTTCTCGAGTTCGTCCATCCGTTCGCGGGATATGGAAGTTTGAAGTTAAGGAATGCATGAGAAACCATCAAAATTTCCGCAAGTCTGATACTCGAAACCAATAACTACAAAAGCCTAGGGGAAAGATACACATACCGTTGAAATCGGGCGACTTTCTACTTTCACATGCAACAGGAATTTCTCGAGTTCGTCAATCCGTTCGCGAGATATGGGATTTTGAAGTTAATAAATTGTTGAGAAACCATCAAAATTTTCGCAAGTCTGATACTCGAAACCAATAACTACAAATGCCTAGGGGAAAAATACACATACCGTTGTAATCGGGCGAGTTTCTGCATTCAGATGCAATAGGAAATTCTCGAGTTCGTCAATCCGTTCGCGAGATATGGGAGTTTGAAGTTAAGGAATGCATGAGAAACCATCAAAATTTTCGCTGGTCTGATACTCGAAACCAACAACTACTATGGCCTAGGGCAAAAATACACATACCGTTGTAATCGGGCGAGTTTCTGCATTCAGATGCAATAGGAAATTCTCGAGTTCGTCAATCCGTTAGCGAGATATGGAAGTTTGAAGTTAAGGAATCCTTGAGAAACCATCAAAATTTTCGCTGGTCTGATACTCGAAACCAACAACTGGAATGGCCTAGGGGAAAAGTACACCCACCGTTGTAATCGGGCGAGTTTCTGCATTCAGATGCAATAGGAAATTCTCAAGTTCGTCAATCCGTTCTCGAGATATGGAAGTTTGCGGTTAAGGAATGCTTGGGAAGCCATCAAAATTTTCGCTGGTCTGATACTCGAAACCAACAACTGGAATGGCCTAGGGGAAAAGTACACACACCGTTGTAATCGGGCGAGTTTCTGCTTTCAGATGCAATAGGAAATTCTCGAGTTCGTCAATCCGTTCGCGAGATATGGAAGTTTGAAGTTAAGGAATGCTTGAGAAACCATCAAAATTTTCGCTGGTCTGATACTCGAAACCAACAACTACTATGGCCTAGGAAAAAATACACATACCGTTGTAATCGGGCGAGTTTCTGCATTCAGATGCAATAGGAAATTCTCGAGTTCGTCAATCCGTTCGCGAGATATGGAAGTTTGAAGTTAAGGAATGCTTGAGAAACCATCAAAATTTTCGCTGGTCTGATACTCGAAACCAACAACTGGAATGGCCTAGGGGAAAAGTACACACACCGTTGTAATCGGGCGAGTTTCTGCATTCAGATGCAATAGGAAATTCTCAAGTTCGTCAATCCGTTCGCGAGATATGGAAGTTTGAAGTTAAGGAATGCTTGGGAAACCATCAAAATTTTCGCTGGCCTGATACTCGAAACCAACGACTGGAATGGCCTAGGGGAAAAGTACACACACCGTTGTAATCGGGCGAGTTTCTGCTTTCAGATGTAATAGGAAATTATCGAGTTCGTCAATCCGTTCGCGAGATATGGAAGTGTGAAAATAAGGAATGCTTGAGAAACCATCAAAATTTTTGCAAGTCTGATACTCGAAACCAATAACTTCAAAGGCCTAGGGGAAAAATACACATACCGTTGTAATCGGGCGACTTTCTACTTTCACATGCAACCGGAATTTCTCGAGTTCGTCCATCCGTTCGCGAGATATGGAAGTGTGAAAATAAGGAATGGTTGAGAAACCATCAAAATTTTCGCAAGTCTGATACTCGAAACCAATAACTACAAATGCCTAGGGGAAAAATACACATACCATTGTAATCGGGCGAGTTTCTGCTGTCAGATGCAATAGGAAATTCTCGAGTTCGTCAATCCGTTCGCGAGATATGAAAGTTTGAAGTTAAGGAATGCATGAGAAACCAGCAAAATTTTCGCTGGTCTGATAATCGAAACCAACAACTACTATGGCCTAGGGCAAAAATACACACACCGTTGTAATCGGACGAGTTTCTGCATTCAGATGCAATAGGAAATTCTCAAGTTCGTCAATCCGTTCGCGAGATATGGAAGTTTGAAGTTAAGGATGGCTTGGGAAACCATCAAAATTTTCGCTGGTCTGATACTAGAAACCAACGACTGGAATGGCCTAGGGGAAAAGTACACACACCGTTGTAATCGGGCGAGTTTCTGCTTTCAGATGTAATAGGAAATTCTCGAGTTCGTCAATCCGTCCGCGAGATATGGAAGTGTGAAAATAAGGAATGGTTGAGAAACCATCAAAATTTTCGCAAGTCTGATACTCGAAACCAATAACTTCAAAGGCCTAGGGGAAAAATACACATACCGTTGTAATCGAGCGACCTTCTACTTGCACATGCAACCGGAATTTCTCGAGTTCGTCCATCCGTTCGCGGGACATGGAAGTTTGAAGTTAAGGAATGCATGAGAAACCATCAAAATTTCCGCAAGTCTGATACTCGAAACCAATAACTACAAAAGCCTAGGGGAAAGATACACATACCGTTGAAATCGGGCGACTTTCTACTTTCACATGCAACAGGAATTTCTCGAGTTCGTCAATCCGTTCGCGAGATATGGGATTTTGAAGTTAATAAATGGTTGAGAAACCATCAAAATTTTCGCAAGTCTGATACTCGAAACCAATAACTACAAATGCCTAGGGGAAAAATACACATACCATTTTAATCGGGCGAGTTTCTGCTGTCAGATGCAATAGGAAATTCTCGAGTTCGTCAATCCGTTCGCGAGATATGAAAGTTTGAAGTTAAGGAATGCATGAGAAACCATCAAAATTTTCGCTGGTCTGATACTCGAAACCAACAATTACTATGGCCTAGGGCAAAAATACACATACCGTTGTAATCGGGCGAGTTTCTGCATTCAGATGCAATAGGAAATTCTCGAGTTCGTCAATCCGTTCGCGAGATATGGAAGTTTGAAGTTAAGGAATGCTTGAGAAACCATCAAAATTTTCGCTGGTCTGATACTCGAAACCAACAACTGGAATGGCTTATGGGAAAAGTACACACACCGTTGTAATCGGGCGAGTTTCTGCATTCAGATGCAATAGGAAATTCTCAAGTTCGTCAATCCGTTCGCGAGATATGGAAGTTTGAAGTTAAGGAATGCTTGGGAAACCATCAAAATTTTCGCTGGTCTGATACTCGAAACCAACGACTGGAATGGCCTAGGGGAAAAGTACACACACCGTTGTAATCGGGCGAGTTTCTGCTTTCAGATGTAATAGGAAATTCTCGAGTTCGTCAATCCGTCCGCGAGATATGGAAGTGTGAAAATAAGGAATGGTTGAGAAACCATCAAAATTTTCGCAAGTCTGATACTCGAAACCAATAACTACAAAAGCCTAGGGGAAAGATACACATACCGTTGAAATCGGGCGACTTTCTACTTTCACATGCGACAGGAATTTCTCGAGTTCGTCCATCCGTTCGCGGGATATGGAAGTTTGAAGTTAAGGAATGCATGAGAAACCACCAAAATTTTCGCTGGTCTGATACTCGAAACCAACAACTACTATGGCCTAGGGCAAAAATACACACACCGTTGTAATCGGGCGAGTTTCTGCTTTCAGATGTAATAGGAAATTCTCGAGTTCGTCAATCCGTTCGCGAGATATGGAAGTGTGAAAATAAGGAATGGTTGAGAAACCATCAAAATTTTCGCAAGTCTGATACTCGAAACCAATAACTACAAATGCCTAGGGGAAAAATACACATACCATTGTAATCGGGCGAGTTTCTGCTGTCAGATGCAATAGGAAATTCTCGAGTTCGTCAATCCGTTCGCGAGATATGAAAGTTTGAAGTTAAGGAATGCATGAGAAACCATCAAAATTTTCGCTGGTCTGATACTCGAAACCAACAACTACTATGGCCTAGGGCAAAAATACACATACCGTTGTAATCGGGCGAGTTTCTGCATTCAGATGCAATAGGAAATTCTCGAGTTCGTCAATCCGTTCGCGAGATATGGAAGTTTGAAGTTAAGGAATGCTTGAGAAACCATCAAAATTTTCGCTGGTCTGATACTCGATACCAACAACTGGAATGGCCTAGGGGAAAAGTACACACACCGTTGTAATCGGGCGAGTTTCTGCATTCAGATGCAATAGGAAATTCTCAAGTTCGTCAATCCGTTCGCGAGATATGGAAGTTTGAAGTTAAGGAATGCTTGGGAAACCATCAAAATATTCGCTGGTCTGATACTCGATACCAACAACTGGAATGGCCTAGGGGAAAAGTACACACACCGTTGTAATCGGGCGAGTTTCTGCATTCAGATGCAATAGGAAATTCTCGAGTTCGTCAATCCGTCCGCGAGATATGGAAGTGTGAAAATAAGGAATGGTTGAGAAACCATCAAAATTTTCGCAAGTCTGATACTCGAAACCAGTAACTACAAATGCCTAGGGGAAAAATACACATACCATTGTAATCGGGCGAGCTTCTGCTGTCAGATGCAATAGGAAATTCTCGAGTTCGTCAATCCGTTCACGAGATATGGAAGTGTGAAAATAAGGAATGGTTGAGAAACCACCAAAATTTTCGCTGGTCTGATACTCGAAACCAACAACTACTATGGCCTAGGGCAAAAATACACACACCGTTGTAATCGGGCGAGTTTCTGCTTTCAGATGTAATAGGAAATTCTCGAGTTCGTCAATCCGTTCGCGAGATATGGAAGTGTGAAAATAAGGAATGGTTGAGAAACCATCAAAATTTTCGCAAGTCTGATACTCGAAACCAATAACTACAAATGCCTAGGGGAAAAATACACATACCATTGTAATCGGGCGAGTTTCTGCTGTCAGATGCAATAGGAAATTCTCGAGTTCGTCAATCCGTTCGCGAGATATGAAAGTTTGAAGTTAAGGAATGCATGAGAAACCAGCAAAATTTTCGCTGGTCTGATAATCGAAACCAACAACTACTATGGCCTAGGGCAAAAATACACACACCGTTGTAATCGGGCGAGTTTCTGCATTCAGATGCAATAGGAAATTCTCAAGTTCGTCAATCCGTTCGCGAGATATGGAAGTTTGAAGTTAAGGATGGCTTGGGAAACCATCAAAATTTTCGCTGGTCTGATACTAGAAACCAACGACTGGAATGGCCTAGGGGAAAAGTACACACACCGTTGTAATCGGGCGAGTTTCTGCTTTCAGATGTAATAGGAAATTCTCGAGTTCGTCAATCCGTCCGCGAGATATGGAAGTGTGAAAATAAGGAATGGTTGAGAAACCATCAAAATTTTCGCAAGTCTGATACTCGAAACCAATAACTTCAAAGGCCTAGGGGAAAAATACACATACCGTTGTAATCGAGCGACCTTCTACTTGCACATGCAACCGGAATTTCTCGAGTTCGTCCATCCGTTCGCGGGACATGGAAGTTTGAAGTTAAGGAATGCATGAGAAACCATCAAAATTTCCGCAAGTCTGATACTCGAAACCAATAACTACAAAAGCCTAGGGGAAAGATACACATACCGTTGAAATCGGGCGACTTTCTACTTTCACATGCAACAGGAATTTCTCGAGTTCGTCAATCCGTTCGCGAGATATGGGATTTTGAAGTTAATAAATGGTTGAGAAACCATCAAAATTTTCGCAAGTCTGATACTCGAAACCAATAACTACAAATGCCTAGGGGAAAAATACACATACCATTTTAATCGGGCGAGTTTCTGCTGTCAGATGCAATAGGAAATTCTCGAGTTCGTCAATCCGTTCGCGAGATATGAAAGTTTGAAGTTAAGGAATGCATGAGAAACCATCAAAATTTTCGCTGGTCTGATACTCGAAACCAACAATTACTATGGCCTAGGGCAAAAATACACATACCGTTGTAATCGGGCGAGTTTCTGCATTCAGATGCAATAGGAAATTCTCGAGTTCGTCAATCCGTTCGCGAGATATGGAAGTTTGAAGTTAAGGAATGCTTGAGAAACCATCAAAATTTTCGCTGGTCTGATACTCGAAACCAACAACTGGAATGGCTTATGGGAAAAGTACACACACCGTTGTAATCGGGCGAGTTTCTGCATTCAGATGCAATAGGAAATTCTCAAGTTCGTCAATCCGTTCGCGAGATATGGAAGTTTGAAGTTAAGGAATGCTTGGGAAACCATCAAAATTTTCGCTGGTCTGATACTCGAAACCAACGACTGGAATGGCCTAGGGGAAAAGTACACACACCGTTGTAATCGGGCGAGTTTCTGCTTTCAGATGTAATAGGAAATTCTCGAGTTCGTCAATCCGTTCGCGAGATATGGAAGTGTGAAAATAAGGAATGGTTGAGAAACCATCAAAATTTTTGCAAGTCTGATACTCGAAACCAATAACTTCAAAGGCCTAGGGGAAAAATACACATACCGTTGTAATCGGGCGACTTTCTACTTTCACATGCAACCGGAATTTCTCGAGTTCGTCCATCCGTTCGCGAGATATGGAAGTGTGAAAATAAGGAATGGTTGAGAAACCATCAAAATTTTCGCAAGTCTGATACTCGAAACCAATAACTACAAATGCCTAGGGAAAAAATACACATACCATTGTAATCGGGCGAGTTTCTGCATTCAGATGCAATAGGAAATTCTCGAGTTCGTCAATCCGTTCGCGAGATATGAAAGTTTGAAGTTAAGGAATGCATGAGAAACCATCAAAATTTTCGCTGGTCTGATACTCGAAACCAACAACTACTATGGCCTAGGGCAAAAATACACATACCGTTGTAATCGGGCGAGTTTCTGCATTCAGACGCAATAGGAAATTCTCGAGTTCGTCAATCCGTTAGCGAGATATGGAAGTTTGAAGTTAAGGAATCCTTGAGAAACCATCAAAATTTTCGCTGGTCTGATACTCGAAACCAGCAACTGGAATGGCCTAGGGGAAAAGTACACACACCGTTGTAATCGGGCGAGTTTCTGCTTTCAGATGTAATAGGAAATTCTCGAGTTCGTCAATCCGTCCGCGAGATATGGAAGTGTGAAAATAAGGAATGGTTGAGAAACCATCAAAATTTTCGCAAGTCTGATACTCGAAACCAATAACTACAAAAGCCTAGGGGAAAGATACACATACCGTTGAAATCGGGCGACTTTCTACTTTCACATGCGACAGGAATTTCTCGAGTTCGTCCATCCGTTCGCGGGATATGGAAGTTTGAAGTTAAGGAATGCATGAGAAACCACCAAAATTTTCGCTGGTCTGATACTCGAAACCAACAACTACTATGGCCTAGGGCAAAAATACACACACCGTTGTAATCGGGCGAGTTTCTGCTTTCAGATGTAATAGGAAATTCTCGAGTTCGTCAATCCGTTCGCGAGATATGGAAGTGTGAAAATAAGGAATGGTTGAGAAACCATCAAAATTTTCGCAAGTCTGATACTCGAAACCAATAACTACAAATGCCTAGGGGAAAAATACACATACCATTGTAATCGGGCGAGTTTCTGCTGTCAGATGCAATAGGAAATTCTCGAGTTCGTCAATCCGTTCGCGAGATATGAAAGTTTGAAGTTAAGGAATGCATGAGAAACCATCAAAATTTTCGCTGGTCTGATACTCGAAACCAACAACTACTATGGCCTAGGGCAAAAATACACATACCGTTGTAATCGGGCGAGTTTCTGCATTCAGATGCAATAGGAAATTCTCGAGTTCGTCAATCCGTTCGCGAGATATGGAAGTTTGAAGTTAAGGAATGCTTGAGAAACCATCAAAATTTTCGCTGGTCTGATACTCGATACCAACAACTGGAATGGCCTAGGGGAAAAGTACACACACCGTTGTAATCGGGCGAGTTTCTGCATTCAGATGCAATAGGAAATTCTCAAGTTCGTCAATCCGTTCGCGAGATATGGAAGTTTGAAGTTAAGGAATGCTTGGGAAACCATCAAAATATTCGCTGGTCTGATACTCGATACCAACAACTGGAATGGCCTAGGGGAAAAGTACACACACCGTTTTAATCGGGCGAGTTTCTGCATTCAGATGCAATAGGAAATTCTCGAGTTCGTCAATCCGTCCGCGAGATATGGAAGTGTGAAAATAAGGAATGGTTGAGAAACCATCAAAATTTTCGCAAGTCTGATACTCGAAACCAGTAACTACAAATGCCTAGGGGAAAAATACACATACCATTGTAATCGGGCGAGCTTCTGCTGTCAGATGCAATAGGAAATTCTCGAGTTCGTCAATCCGTTCACGAGATATGGAAGTGTGAAAATAAGGAATGGTTGAGAAACCACCAAAATTTTCGCTGGTCTGATACTCGAAACCAACAACTACTATGGCCTAGGGCAAAAATACACATACCGTTGTAATCGGGCGAGTTTCTGCATTCAGATGCAATAGGAAATTCTCGAGTTCGTCAATCCGTTCGCGAGATATGGAAGTTTGAAGTTAAGGAATGCTTGAGAAACCATCAAAATTTTCGCTGGTCTGATACTCGATACCAACAACTGGAATGGCCTAGGGGAAAAGTACACACACCGTTGTAATCGGGCGAGTTTCTGCATTCAGATGCAATAGGAAATTCTCAAGTTCGTCAATCCGTTCGCGAGATATGGAAGTTTGAAGTTAAGGAATGCTTGGGAAACCATCAAAATATTCGCTGGTCTGATACTCGAAACCAACAACTGGAATGGCCTAGGGGAAAAGTACACACACCGTTGTAATCGGCCGAGTTTATGCTTTCAGATGTAATAGGAAATTCTCGAGTTCGTCAATCCGTCCGCGAGATATGGAAGTGTGAAAATAAGGAATGGTTGAGAAACCATCAAAATTTTCGCAAGTCTGATACTCGAAACCAATAACTACAAATGCCTAGGGGAAAAATACACATACCATTGTAATCGGGCGAGTTTCTGCTGTCAGATGCAATAGGAAATTCTCGAGTTCGTCAATCCGTTCACGAGATATGGAAGTTTGAAGTTAAGGAATGCATGAGAAACCATCAAAATTTTCGCTGGTCTGATACTCGAAACCAACAACTACTATGGCCTAGGGGAAAAATACACATACCGTTGTAATCGGGCGAGTTTCTGCATTCAGATGTAATAGGAAATTCTCGAGTTCGTCAATCCGTTCGTGAGATATGGAAGTTTGAAGTTAAGGAATGCTAGAGAAACCATCAAAATTTTCGCTTGTCTGATACTCGATACCAACAACTGGAATGGCCTAGGGGAAAAGTACACACACCGTTGTAATCGGGCGAGTTTCTGCATTCAGATGCAATAGGAAATTCTCAAGTTCGTCAATCCGTTCGCGAGATATGGAAGTTTGAAGTTAAGGAATGCTTGGGAAACCATCAAAATATTCGCTGGTCTGATACTCGAAACCAACAACTGGAATGGCCTAGGGGAAAAGTACACACACCGTTGTAATCGGCCGAGTTTCTGCTTTCAGATGTAATAGGAAATTCTCGAGTTCGTCAATCCGTCCGCGAGATATGGAAGTGTGAAAATAAGGAATGGTTGAGAAACCATCAAAATTTTCGCAAGTCTGATACTCGAAACCAATAACTACAAATGCCTAGGGGAAAAATACACATACCATTGTAATCGGGCGAGTTTCTGCTGTCAGATGCAATAGGAAATTCTCGAGTTCGTCAATCCGTTCGCGAGATATGGAAGTGTGAAAATAAGGAATGGTTGAGAAACCATCAACATTTTCGCAAGTCTGATACTCGAAACAAATAACTTCAAAGGCCTAGGGGAAAAATACACATTCCGTTGTAATCGGGCGAGTTTCTACTTTCAGATGCAACAGGAATTTCTCGAGTTCGTCAATCCGTTCGCGAGATATGGGAGTTTGAAGTTAAGGAATGGTTGAGAAACCATCAAAATTTTCGCAAGTCTGATACTCGAAACCAATAACTACAAATGCCTAGGGGAAAAATACACATGCCATTGTAATCGGGCGGGTTTCTGCTGTCAGATGCAATAGAAAATTCTCGAGTTCGTCAATCCGTTCGCGAGATATGGAAGTTTGAAGTTAAGGAATGCATTAGAAACCATCAAAATTTTCGCTGGTCTGATACTCGAAACCAATAACTACAAATGCCTAGGGGAAAAATGCACATACCATTGTAGTCGGTCGGGTTTCTGCTGTCAGATGCAATAGGAAATTCTCGAGTTCGTCAATCCGTTCGCGAGATATGAAAGTTTGAAGTTAAGGAATGCATGAGAAACCATCAAAATTTTCGCTGGTCTGATACTCGAAACCAACAACTACTACGGCCTAGGGCAAAAATACACATACCGTTGTAATCGGGCGAGTTTCTGCATTCAGATGCAATAGGAAATTTTCAAGTTCGTCAATCCGTTCGGGAGATATGGAAGTTTGAAGTTAAGGAATGCTTGGGAAACCATCAAAATTTTCGCTGGTCTGATACTCGAAACCAACAACTGGAATGGCCTAGGGGAAAAGTACACACACCGTTGTAATCGGGCGAGTTTCTGCTTTCAGATGTAATAGGAAATTCTCGAGTTCGTCAATCCGTTCGCGAGATATGGAAGTGTGAAAATAAGGAATGGTTGAGAAACCATCAAAATTTTCGCAAGTCTGATACTCGAAACCAATAACTTCAAAGGCCTAGGGGAAAAATACACATACCGTTGTAATCGGGCGACTTTCTACTTTCACATGCAACCGGAATTTCTCGAGTTCGTCCATCCGTTCGCGGGATATGGAAGTTTGAAGTTAAGGAATGCATGAGAAACCATCAAAATTTTCGCAAGTCTGATACTCGAAACCAATAACTACAAAGGCCTAGGGGAAAGATACACATACCGTTGAAATCGAGCGACTTTCTACTTTCACATGCAACAGGAATTTCTCGAGTTCGTCAATCCGTTCGCGAGATATGGGATTTTGAAGTTAATAAATGGTTGAGAAACCATCAATATTTTCGCAAGTCTGATACTCGAAACCAATAACTACAAATGCCTAGGGGAAAAATACACATACCATTGTAATCGGGCGTGTTTCTGCTGTCAGATGCAATAGGAAATTCTCGAGTTCGTCAATCCGTTCGCGAGATATGAAAGTTTGAAGTTAAGGAATGCATGAGAAACCATCAAAATTTTCGCTGGTCTGATACTCGAAACCAACAACTACTATGGCCTAGGGCAGAAATACACATACCGTTGTAATCGGGCGAGTTTCTGCATTCAGATGCAATAGGAAAATCTCGAGTTCGTCAATCCGTTCGCGAGATATGGAAGTTTGAAGTTAAGGAATGCTTGAGAAACCATCAAAATTTTCGCTGGTCTGATACTCGAAACCAACAACTGGAATGGCCTAGGGGAAAAGTACACACACCGTTGTAATCGGGCGAGTTTCTGCATTCAGATGCAATAGGAAATTCTCAAGTTCGTCAATCCTTTCGCGAGATATGGAAGTTTGAAAATAAGGAATGGTTGAGAAACCATCAAAATTTTCGCAAGTCTGATACTCGAAACCAATAACTTCAAAGGCCTAGGGGAAAAATACACATACCGTTGTAATCGGGCGACTTTCTACTTTCACATGCAACCGGAATTTCTCGAGTTCGTCCATCCGTTCGCGGGATATGGAAGTTTGAAGTTAAGGAATGCATGAGACACCATCAAAATTTTCGCAAGTCTGATACTCGAAACCAATAACTACAAATGTCTAGGGGAAAAATACACATACCATTGTAATCGGGCGAGTTTCTGCTGTCAGATGCAATAGGAAATTCTCGAGTTCGTCAATCCGTTCGCGAGATATGAATGTTTGAAGTTAAGGAATGCATGAGAAACCATCAAAATTTTCGCTGGTCTGATACTCGAAAACAACAACTACTATGGCCTAGGGCAAAAATACACATACCGTTGTAATCGGCCGAGTTTCTGCATTCAGATGAAATAGGAAATTCTCGAGTTCGTCAATCCGTTCGCGAGATATGGAAGTTTGAAGTTAAGGAATGCTTGAGAAACCATCAAAATTTTCGCTGGTCTGATACTCGATACCAACAACTGGAATGGCCTAGGGGAAAAGTACACACACCTTTGTAATCGGGCGAGTTTCTGCTTTCAGATGCAACAGGAAATTCTCGAGTTCGTCAATCCGTTCGCGAGATATGGAAGTGTGAAAATAAGGAATGGTTGAGAAACCATCACAATTTTCGCAAGTCTGCTACTCGAAACCAATAACTACGATGGCCTAGGGGAAAAATACACATACCTTTGTAATCGGGCGAGTTTCTGCTTTCAGATGCAACAGGAAATTCTCGAGTTCGTCAATCCGTTCGCGAGATATGGAAGTGTGAAAATAAGGAATGGTTGAGAAACCATCAACATTTTCGCAAGTCTGATACTCGAAACCAATAACTTCAAAGGCCTAGGGGAAAAATACACATTCCGTTGTAATCGGGCGAGTTTCTACTTTCAGATGCAACAGGAATTTCTCGAGTTCGTCAATCCGTTCGCGAGATATGGGAGTTTGAATTTAAGGAATGGTTGAGAAACCATCAAAATTTTCGCAAGTCTGATACTCGAAACCAATAACTACAAATGCCTAGGGGAAAAATACACATACCATTGTAATCGGGCGGGTTTCTGCTGTCAGATGCAATAGAAAATTCTCGAGTTCGTCAATCCGTTCGCGAGATATGGAAGTTTGAAGTTAAGAAATGCATTAGAAACCATCAAAATTTTCGCTGGTCTGATACTCGAAACCAATAACTACAAATGCCTAGGGGAAAAATGCACATACCATTGTAATCGGGCGGGTTTCTGCTGTCAGATGCAATAGAAAATTCTCGAGTTCGTCAATCCGTTCGCGAGATATGGAAGTGTGAAAATAAGGAATGGTTGAGAAACCATCAAAATTTTCGCAAGTCTGATACTCGAAACCAATAACTACAAATGCCTAGGGGAAAAATACACATACCATTGTAATCGGGCGGGTTTCTGCTGTCAGATGCAATAGAAAATTCTCGAGTTCGTCAATCCGTTCGCGAGATATGAAAGTTTGAAGTTAAGGAATGCATGAGAAACCATCAAAATTTTCGCTGGTCTGATACTCGAAACCAACAACTACTATGGCCTAGGGCAAAAATACACATACCGTTGTAATCGGGCGAGTTTCTGCATTCAGATGCAATAGGAAATTCTCGAGTTCGTCAATCCGTTCGCGAGATATGGAAGTTTGAATTTAAGGAATGCTTGAGAAACCATCAATATTTTCGCTGGTCTGATACTCGAAACGAACAACTGGAATGGCCTAGGGGAAAAGTACACACACCGTTTTAATCGGGCGCGTTTCTGCATTCAGATGCAATAGGAAATTTTCAAGTTCGTCAATCCGTTCGGGAGATATGGAAGTTTGAAGTTAAGGAATGCTTGGGAAACCATCAAAATTTTCGCTGGTCTGATACTCGAAACCAACAACTGGAATGGCCTAGGGGAAAAGTACACACACCGTTGTAATCGGGCGAGTTTCTGCTTTCAGATGTAATAGGAAATTCTCGAGTTCGTCAATCCGTTCGCGAGATATGGAAGTGTGAAAATAAGGAATGGTTGAGAAACCATCAAAATTTTCGCAAGTCTGATACTCGAAACCAATAACTACAAATGCCTAGGGGAAAAATACACATACCATTGTAATCGGGCGACTTTCTACTATCACATGCAACCGGAATTTCTCGAGTTCGTCCATCCGTTCGCGGGATATGGAAGTTTGAAGTTAAGGAATGCATGAGAAACCATCAAAATTTTCGCTGGTCTGATACTCGAAACCAACAACTACTATGGCCTAGGGCAAAAATACACATACCGTTGTAATCGGGCGAGTTTCTGCATTCAGATGCAATAGGAAATTCTCGAGTTCGTCAATCCGTTCGCGAGATATGGAAGTTTGAAGTTAAGGAATGCTTGAGAAACCATCAAAATTTTCGCTGGTCTGATACTCGAAACCAACAACTGGAATGGCCTAGGGGAAAAGTACACACACCGTTGTAATCGGGCGAGTTTCTGCATTCAGATGCAATAGGAAATTGTCAAGTTCGTCAATCCGTTCGCGAGATATGGAAGTTTGAAGTTAAGGAATGCTTGGGAAACCATCAAAATTTTCGCTGGTCTGATACTCGAAACCAACGACTGGAATGGCCTAGGGGAAAAGTACACACACCGTTGTAATCGGGCGAGTTTCTGCTTTCAGATGTAATAGGAAATTCTCGAGTTCGTCAATCCGTTCGCGAGATATGGAAGTGTGAAAATAAGGAATGGTTGAGAAACCATCAAAATTTTCGCAAGTCTGATACTCGAAACCAATAACTTCAAAGGCCTAGGGGAAAAATACACATACCGTTGTAATCGGGCGACTTTCTACTTTCACATGCAACCGGAATTTCTCGAGTTCGTCCATCCGTTCGCGGGATATGGAAGTTTGAAGTTAAGGAATGCATGAGACACCATCAAAATTTTCGCTAGTCTGATACTCGAAACCAATAACTACAAAGGCCGAGGGGAAAGATACACATACCGTTGTAATCGGGCGACTTTCTACTTTCACATGCAACCGGAATTTCTCGAGTTCGTCCATCCGTTCGCGGGATATGGAAGTTTGAAGTTAAGGAATTAATGAGACACCATCAAAATTTTCGCAAGTCTGATACTCGAAACCAATAACTTCAAAGGCCTAGGGGAAAAATACACATACCGTTGTAATCGGGCGACTTTCTACATTCACATGCAACCGGAATTTCTCGAGTTCGTCCATCCGTTCGCGGGATATGGAAGTTTGAAGTTAAGGAATGCATGAGACACCATCAAAATTATCGCAAGTCTGATACTCGAAACCAACGACTGGAATGGCCTAGGGGAAAAGTACACACACCGTTGTAATCGGGCGAGTTTCTGCATTCAGATGCAATAGGACATTCTCGAGTTCGTCAATCCGTTCGCGAGATATGGAAGTTTGAAGTTAAGGAATGCTTGAGAAACCATCAAAATTTTCGCTGGTCTGATACTCGAAACCAACAACTGGAATGGCCTAGGGGAAAAGTACACACACCGTTGTAATCGGGCGAGTTTCTGCATTCAGATGCAATAGGAAATTCTCGAGTTCGTCAATCCGTTCGCGAGATATGGAAGTTTGAAGTTAAGGAATGCTTGAGAAACCATCAAAATTTTCGCTGGTCTGATACTCGAAACCAACAACTGGAATGGCCTAGGGGAAAAGTACACACACCGTTGTAATCGGGCGAGTTTCTGCATTCAGATGCAATAGGAAATTCTCAAGTTCGTCAATCCGTTCGCGAGATATGGAAGTTTGAAGTTAAGGAATGCTTGGGAAACCATCAAAATTTTCGCTGGTCTGATACTCGAAACCAACGACTGGAATGGCCTAGGGGAAAAGTACACACACCGTTGTAATCGGGCTAGTTTCTGCTTTCAGATGTAATAGGAAATTCTCGAGTTCGTCAATCCGTTCGCGAGATATGGAAGTGTGAAAATAAGGAATGGTTGAGAAACCATCAAAATTTTCGCAAGTCTGATACTCGAAACCAATAACTTCAAAGGCCTAGGGGAAAGATACACATACCGTTGTAATCGGGCGACTTTCTACTTTCACATGCAACCGGAATTTCTCGAGTTCGTCCATCCGTTCGCGGGATATGGAAGTTTGAAGTTAAGGAATGCATGAGACACCATCAAAATTTTCGCTAGTCTGATACTCGAAACCAATAACTACAAAGGCCGAGGGGAAAGATACACATACCGTTGTTATCGGGCGACTTTCTACTTTCACATGCAACCGGAATTTCTCGAGTTCGTCTATCCGTTCGCGGGATATGGAAGTTTGAAGTTAAGGAATGCATGAGACACCATCAAAATTTTCGCAAGTCTGATACTCGAAACCAATAACTTCAAAGGCCTAGGGGAAAAATACACATACCGTTGTAATCGGGCGAGTTTCTACTTTCAGATGCAACAGGAATTTCTCGAGTTCGTCAATCCGTTCGCGAGATATGGGAGTTTGAAGTTAAGGAATGGTTGAGAAACCATCAAAATTTTCGCAAGTCTGATAATAGAAACCAATAACTACAAATGCCGAGGGGAAAAATACACATACCATTGTAATCGGGCGGGTTTCTGCTGTCAGATGCAATAGGAAATTCTCGAGTTCGTCAATCCGTTCGCGAGATATGAAAGTTTGAAGTTAAGGAATGCATGAGAAACCATTAAAATTTTCGCTGGTCTGATACTCGAAACCAACAACTACTATGGCCTAGGGCAAAAATACACATACCGTTGTAATCGGGCGAGTTTCTGCATTCAGATGCAATAGGAAATTCTCGAGTTCGTCAATCTGTTCGCGAGATATGGAAGTGTGAAAATAAGGAATGGTTGAGGAACCATCAACATTTTCGCAAGTCTGATACTCGAAACCAATAACTTCAAAGGCCTAGGGGAAAAGTACACACACCGTTGTAATCGGTCGAGTTTCTGCATTCAGATGCAATAGGAAATTCTCAAGTTCGTCAATCCTTTCGCGAGATATGGAAGTTTGAAGTTAAGGAATGCTTGGGAAACCATCAAAATTTTCGCTGGTCTGATACTCGAAACCAACGACTGGAATGGCCTAGGGGAAAAGTACACACACCGTTGTAATCGGGCGAGTTTCTGCTTTCAGATGTAATAGGAAATTCTCGAGTTCGTCAATCCGTTCGCGAGATATGGAAGTGTGAAAATAAGGAATGGTTGAGAAACCATCAAAATTTTCGCAAGTCTGATACTCGAAACCAATAACTTCAAAGGCCTAGGGGAAAAATACACATACCGTTGTAATCGGGCGACTTTCTACTTTCACATGCAACCGGAATTTCTCGAGTTCGTCCATCCGTTCGCGGGATATGGAAGTTTGAAGTTAAGGAATGCATGAGAAACCATCAAAATTTTCGCTGGTCTGATACTCGAAACCAACAACTACTATGGCCTAGGGCAAAAATACACATACCGTTGTAATCGGGCGAGTTTCTGCATTCAGATGCAATAGGAAATTCTCGAGTTCGTCAATCCGTTCGCGAGATATGGAAGTTTGAAGTTAAGGAATGCTTGAGAAACCATCAAAATTTTCGCTGGTCTGATACTCGAAACCAACAACTGGAATGGCCTAGGGGAAAAGTACACACACCGTTGTAATCGGGCGAGTTTCTGCATTCAGATGCAATAGGAAATTCTCAAGTTCGTCAATCCGTTCGCGAGATATGGAAGTTTGAAGTTAAGGAATGCTTGGGAAACCATCAAAATTTTCGCTGGTCTGATACTCGAAACCAACGACTGGAATGGCCTAGGGGAAAAGTACACACACCGTTGTAATCGGGCGAGTTTCTGCTTTCAGATGTAATAGGAAATTCTCGAGTTCGTCAATCCGTTCGCGAGATATGGAAGTGTGAAAATAAGGAATGGTTGAGAAACCATCAAAATTTTCGCAAGTCTGATACTCGAAACCAATAACTACAAAGGCCTAGGGGAAAAATACACATACCATTGTAATCGGGCGGGTTTCTGCTGTCAGATGCAATAGGAAATTCTCGAGTTCGTCAATCCGTTCGCGAGATATGAAAGTTTGAAGTTAAGGAATGCTAGAGAAACCATCAAAATTTTCGCTGGTCTGATACTCGAAACCAACAACTGGAATGGCCTAGGGGAAAAGTACACACACCGTTGTAATCGGGCGAGTTTCTGCTTTCAGATGCAACAGGAAATTCTCGAGTTCGTCAAACTGTTCGCGAGATATGGAAGTGTGAAAATAAGGAATGGTTGAGGAACCATCAACATTTTCGCAAGTCTGATACTCGAAACCAATAACTTCAAAGGCCTAGAGGAAAAATACACATTCCGTTGTAATCGGGCGAGTTTCTACTTTCAGATGCAACAGGAATTTCTCGAGTTCGTCAATCCGTTCGCGAGATATGGGAGTTTGAAGTTAAGGAATGGTTGAGAAACCATCAAAATTTTCGCAAATCTGATACTCGAAACCAATAACTACAAATGCCTAGGGGAAAAATACACATACCATTGTAATCGGGCGGGTTTCTGCTGTCAGATGCAATAGGAAATTCTAGAGTTCGTCAATCCGTTCGCGAGATATGGAAGTTTGAAGTTAAGGAATGCATGGGAAACCATCAAAATTTTCGCTGGTCTGATACTCGAAACCAACAACTGGAATGGCCTAGGGGAAAAGTACACACACCGTTGTAATCGGGCGAGTTTCTGCTTTCAGATGCAATAGGAAATTCTCGAGTTCGTCAGTCCGTTCGCGAGATATGGAAGTGTGAAAATAAGGAATGGTTGAGAAACCATCAAAATTTTCGCAAGTCTGATACACGAAACCAATAACTTCAAAGGCCTAGGGGAAAAATACACATACCGTTGTAATCGAGCGACTTTCTACTTTCACATGCAACCGGAACTTCTCGAGTTCGTCAATCCGTTCGCGAGATATGGGAGTTTGAAGTTAAGGAATGGTTGAGACACCATCAAAATTTTCGCAAGTCTGATACTCGAAACCAATAACTACAAATGCCTAGGGGAAAAATACACATACCGTTGTAATCGGGCGAGTTTCTGCATTCAGATGCAATAGGAAATTCTCGAGTTCGTCAATCCGTTCGCGAGATATGGAAGTTTGAAGTTAAGGAATGCATGAGAAACCATCAAAATTTTCGCTGGTCTGATACTCGAAACCAACAACTTGAATGGCCTAGGGGAAAAGTACACGCACCGTTGTAATCGGGCGAGTTTCTGCTTTCAGATGTAAAAGGAAATTCTCGAGTTCGTCAATCCGTTCGCGAGATATGGAAGTTTGAAGTTAAGGAATGCATGAGAAACCATCAAAATTTTCGCTGGTCTGATACTCGAAACCAACAACTTGAATGGCCTAGGGGAAAAGTACACGCACCGTTGTAATCGGGCGAGTTTCTGCTTTCAGATGCAATAGGAAATTCTCGAGTTCGTCAGTCCGTTCGCGAGATATGGAAGTGTGAAAATAAGGAATGGTTGAGAAACGATCAAAATTTTCGCAAGTCTGATACACGAAACCAATAACTTCAAAGGCCTAGGGCAAAAATACACATACCGTTGTAATCGGGCGAGTTTCTGCTTCAGATGCAATAGGAAATTCTCGAGTTCGTCAATCCGTTCGCGAGATATGGAAGTTTGAAGTTAAGGAATGCTTGAGAAACCATCAAAATTTTCGCTGGTCTGATACTCGAAACCAACAACTGGAATGGCCTAGGGGAAAAGTACACCCACCGTTGTAATCGGGCGAGTTTCTGCATTCAGATGCAATAGGAAATTCTCAAGTTCGTCAATCCGTTCGCGAGATATGGAAGTTTGAAGTTAAGGAATGCTTGGGAAACCATCCAAATTTTCGCTGGTCTGATACTCGAAACCAACGACTGGAATGGCCTAGGGGAAAAGTACACACACCGTTGTAATCGGGCGAGTTTCTGCTTTCAGATGTAATAGGAAATTCTCGAGTTCTTCAATCCGTTCGCGAGATATGGAAGTGTGAAAATAAGGAATGGTTGAGAAACCATCAATATTTTCGCAAGTCTGATACTCGAAACCAATAACTTCAAAGGCCTAGGGGAAAAATACACATACCGTTGTAATCGGGCGACTTTCTACTTTCACATGCAACCGGAATTTCTCGAGTTCGTCCATCCGTTCGCGGGATATGGAAGTTTGAAGTTAAGGAATGCATGAGACACCATCAAAATTTTCGCTAGTCTGATACTCGAAACCAATAACTACAAAGGCCGAGGGGAAAGATACACATACCGTTGTAATCGGGCGACTTTCTACTTTCACATGCAACCTGAATTTCTCGAGTTCGTCCATCCGTTCGCGGGATATGGAAGTTTGAAGTTAAGGAATGCATGAGACACCATCAAAATTTTCGCAAGTCTGATACTCGAAACCAATAACTTCAAAGGCCTAGGGGAAAAATACACATACCGTTGTAATCGGGCGACTTTCTACTTTCACATGCAACCGGAATTTCTCGAGTTCGTCCATCCGTTCGCGGGATATGGAAGTTTGAAGTTAAGGAATGCATGAGACACCATCAAAATTTTCGCAAGTCTGATACTCGAAACCAATAACTACAAATGTCTAGGGGAAAAATACACATACCATTGTAATCGGGCGAGTTTCTACTTTCAGATGCAACAGGAATTTCTCGAGTTCGTCAATCCGTTCGCGAGATATGGGAGTTTGAAGTTAAGGAATGGTTGAGACACCATCAAAATTTTCGCAAGTCTGATACTCGAAACCAATAACTACAAATGCCTAGGGGAAAAATACACATACCATTGTAATCGGGCGGGTTTCTGCTGTCAGATGCAATAGGAAATTCTCGAGTTCGTCAATCCGTTCGCGAGATATGAAAGTTTGAAGTTAAGGACTGCATGAGAAACAATCAAAATTTTCGCTGGTCTGATACTCGAAACCAACAACTACTATGGCCTAGGGCAAAAATACACATACCGTTGTAATGGGGCGAGTTTCTGCATTCAGATGCAATAGGAAATTCTCGAGTTCGTCAATCCGTTCGTGAGATATGGAAGTTTGAAGTTAAGGAATGCATGAGAAACCATCAAAATTTTCGCTGGTCTGATACTCGAAACCAACAACTTGAATGGCCTAGGGGAAAAGTACACACACCGTTGTAATCGGGCGAGTTTCTGCTTTCAGATGTAATAGGAAATTCTCGAGTTCGTCAATCCGTTCGCGAGATATGGAAGTTTGAAGTTAAGGAATGCATGGGAAACCATCAAAATTTTCGCTGGTCTGATACTCGAAACCAACAACTGGAATGGCCTAGGGGAAAAGTACACACACCGTTGTAATCGGGCGAGTTTCTGCTTTCAGATGCAATTGGAAATTCTCGAGTTCGTCAGTCCGTTCGCGAGATATGGAAGTGTGAAAATAAGGAATGGTTGAGAAACCATCAAAATTTTCGCAAGTCTGATACACGAAACCAATAACTTCTAAGGCCTAGGGGAAAAATACACATACCGTTGTAATCGGGCGACTTTCTACTTTCACATGCAACCGGAACTTCTCGAGTTCGTCAATCCGTTCGCGAGATATGGGAGTTTGAAGTTAAGGAATGGTTGAGAAACCATCAAAATTTTCGCAAGTCTGATACTCGAAACCAATAACTACAAATGCCTAGGGGAAAAATACACATACCGTTGTAATCGGGCGAGTTTCTGCATTCAGATGCAATAGGAAATTCTCGAGTTCGTCAATCCGTTCGCGAGATATGGAAGTTTGAAGTTAAGGAATGCTTGAGAAACCATCAAAATTTTCGCTGGTCTGATACTCGAAACCAACAACTGGAATGGCCTAGGGGAAAAGTACACACACCGTTGTAATCGGGCGAGTTTCTGCATTCTGATGCAATAGGAAATTCTCGAGTTCGTCAATCCGTTCGCGAGATATGGAAGTTTGAAGTTAAGGAATGCTTGGGAAACCATCAAAATTTTCGCTGGTCTGATACTCGAAACCAACAACTAGAATGGCCTAGGGGAAAAGTACACACACCGTTGTAATCGGGCGAGTTTCTGCTTTCAGATGTAATAAGAAATTCTCGAGTTCGTCAATCGGTTCGCGAGATATGGAAGTGTGAAAATAAGGAATGGTTGAGAAACCGTCAAAATTATCGCAAGTCTGATACTCGAAACCAACAACTACAAAGGCCTAGGGGGAAAACACACATATCTTTGTAATCGGGCGAGTTTCTGCTTTCAGATGCAATAGGAAATTCTCGAGTTCGTCAATCCGTTCGCGAGATATGGGAGTTTGAAGTTAAGGAATGGTTGAGGATCCATCAAAATTTTCGCTGGTCTGATACTCGAAACAAACAACTACAAAGGCCGAGGGGGAAAACACACATATCTTTGTAATCGGGCGAGTTTCTACTTCCAGATGCAACAGGAATTTCTCGAGTTCGTCAATCCGTTCGCGAGATATGGGTGTTTGAAGTTAAGGAATGGTTGAGAAACCATCACAATTTTCCGCAAGTCTGATACTTGAAATCAACAACTACTAGGGTCTAGGGGAAAAATACACATACCGTTGTAATCGGGCGAGTTTCTGCTTTCAGATGCAATAGGAAATTCTCGAGTTCGTCAATCCGTTCGCGAGATATGGGAGTTGGAAATTAAGGAATGGTTGAGAAACCATCAAAATTTTCGCAAGTCTGATACTCGAATCCAATAACTACAATGGCCTACGGCAAAAATACACATACCGTTGTAATCGGGCGAGTTTCTACTTTCAGATGCAACAGGAATTTCTCGAGTTCGTCAATCCGTTCGCGAGATATGGGAGTTTGAAGTTATGGAATGGTTGAGAAACCATCAAAATTTTCGCAAGTCTGATACTCGAAACCAACAACTACAAAGGCCTAGGTGGAAAACACACATATCTTTGTAATCGGGCGAGTTTCTGCTTTCAGATGCAATAGGAAATTCTCGAGTTCGTCAATCCGTTCGCGAGATATGGGAGTTTGAAGTTAAGGAATGGTTGAGAAACCATCAAAATTTTCGCTGGTCTGATAGTCGAAACAAACAACTACAAAGGCCTAGGGGGAAAAGACACATATCTTTGTAATCGGGCGTGTTTCCACTTCCAGATGCAACAGCAATTTCTCGAGTTCGTCAATCCGTTCGCGAGATATGGGTGTTTGAAGTTAAGGAATGGTTGAGAAAGCATTACAATTTTCCGCAAGTCTGTGACTTGAAATCAATAACTACTAGGGCCTAGGGGAAAAATACACATACCGTTATAATCGGGCGAGTTTCTGCTTTCAGATGCAATAGGAAATTCTCGAGTTCGTCAATCCGTTCGCGAGATATGGGAGTTGGAAATTAAGGAATGGTTGAGAAACCATCAAAATTTTCGCAAGTCTGATACTCGAAATCAATAACTATAAATGCCTAGGGGAAAAATACACATACCATTGTAATCGGGCGAGTTTCTGCTGTCAGATGCAATAGGAAATTCTCGAGTTCGTCAATCCGTTCGCGAGATATGGAAGTTTGAAGTTAAGGAATGCTTGGGAAACCATCAAAATTTTCGCTGTTCTGATACTCGAAACCAACAACTGGAATGGCCTAGGGGAAAAGTACACACACCTTTGTAATCGGGCGAGTTTCTGCTTTCAGATGTAATAAGAAATTCTCGAGTTCGTCAATCGGTTCGCGAGATATGGAAGTGTGAAAATAAGGAATGGTTGAGAAACCATCAAAATTATCGCAAGTCTGATACTCGAAACCAACAACTGGAATGGCCTAGGGGAAAAGTACACATACCGTTGAAATCTGGCGACTTTCTACTTTCACATGCAACAGGAATTTCTCGAGTTCGTCAATCCGTTCGCGAGATATGGGATTTTGAAGTTAATAAATGGTTGAGAAACCATCAAAATTTTCGCAAGTCTGATACTCGAAACCAATAACTACAAATGCCTAGGGGAAAAATACACATACCATTGTAATCGGGCGAGTTTCTGCTGTCAGATGCAATAGGAAATTCTCGAGTTCGTCAATCCGTTCGCGAGATATGGAAGTTTGAAGTTAAGGAATGCATGGGAAACCATCAAAATTTTCGCTGGTCTGATACTCGAAACCAACAACTGGAATGGCCTAGGGGAAAAGTACACACACCGTTGTAATCGGGCGAGTTTCTGCTTTCAGATGCAATAGGAAATTCTCGAGTTCGTCAGTCCGTTCGCGAGATATGGAAGTGTGAAAATAAGGAATGGTTGAGAAACCATCAAAATTTTCGCAAGTCTGATACACGAAACCAATAACTTCAAAGGCCTAGGGGAAAAATACACATACCGTTGTAATCGGGCGACTTTCTACTTTCACATGCAACCGGAACTTCTCGAGTTCGTCAATCCGTTCGCGAGATATGGGAGTTTGAAGTTAAGGAATGGTTGAGAAACCATCAAAATTTTCGCAAGTCTGATACTCGAAACCAATAACTACAAAGGCCTAGGGGAAAAATACACATACCGTTGTAATCGGGCGACTTTCTACTTTCACATGCAACCGGAACTTCTCGAGTTCGTCAATCCGTTCGCGAGATATGGGAGTTTGAAGTTAAGGAATGGTTGAGAAACCATCAAAATTTTCGCAAGTCTGATACTCGAAACCAATAACTACAAATGCCTAGGGGAAAAATACACATACCATTGTAATCGGGCGAGTTTCTGCTGTCAGATGCAATAGGAAATTCTCGAGTTCGTCAATCCGTTCGCGAGATATGGAAGTTTGAAGTTAAGGAATGCATGGGAAACCATCAAAATTTTCGCTGGTCTGATACTCGAAACCAACAACTGGAATGGCCTAGGGGAAAAGTACACACACCGTTGTAATCGGGCGAGTTTCTGCTTTCAGATGCAATAGGAAATTCTCGAGTTCGTCAGTCCGTTCGCGAGATATGGAAGTGTGAAAATAAGGAATGGTTGAGAAACCATCAAAATTTTCGCAAGTCTGATACACGAAACCAATAACTTCAAAGGCCTAGGGGAAAAATACACATACCGTTGTAATCGGGCGACTTTCTACTTTCACATGCAACCGGAACTTCTCGAGTTCGTCAATCCGTTCGCGAGATATGGGAGTTTGAAGTTAAGGAATGGTTGAGAAACCATCAAAATTTTCGCAAGTCTGATACTCGAAACCAATAACTACAAATGCCTAGGGGAAAAATACACATACCGTTGTAATCGGGCGAGTTTCTGCATTCAGATGCAATAGGAAATTCTCGAGTTCGTCAATCCGTTCGCGAGATATGGAAGTTTGAAGTTAAGGAATGCTTGAGAAACCATCAAAATTTTCGCTGGTCTGATACTCGAAACCAACAACTGGAATGGCCTAGGGGAAAAGTACACGTACCGTTGAAATCTGGCGACTTTCTACTTTCACATGCAACAGGAATTTCTCGAGTTCGTCAATCCGTTCGCGAGATATGGGATTTTGAAGTTAATAAATGGTTGAGAAACCATCAAAATTTTCGCAAGTCTGATACTCGAAACCAATAACTACAAATGCCTAGGGGAAAAATACACATACCATTGTAATCGGGCGAGTTTCTGCTGTCAGATGCAATAGGAAATTCTCGAGTTCGTCAATCCGTTCGCGAGATATGGAAGTTTGAAGTTAAGGAATGCATGAGAAACCATCAAAATTATCGCTGGTCTGATACTCGAAACCAACAACTGGAATGGCCTAGGGGAAAAATACACATACCGTTGTAATCGGGCGAGTTTCTGCTTTCAGATGCAATAGGAAATTCTCGAGTTCGTCAATCCGTTCGCGAGATATGGAAGTTTGAAGTTAAGGAATGCATGGGAAACCATCAAAATTTTCGCTGGTCTGATACTCGAAACCAACAACTGGAATGGCCTAGGGGAAAAGTACACACACCGTTGTAATCGGGCGAGTTTCTGCTTTCAGATGCAATAGGAAATTCTCGAGTTCGTCAGTCCGTTCGCGAGATATGGAAGTGTGAAAATAAGGAATGGTTGAGAAACCATCAAAATTTTCGCAAGTCTGATACACGAAACCAATAACTTCAAAGGCCTAGGGGAAAAATACACATACCGTTGTAATCGGGCGACTTTCTACTTTCACATGCAACCGGAACTTCTCGAGTTCGTCAATCCGTTCGCGAGATATGGGAGTTTGAAGTTAAGGAATGGTTGAGAAACCATCAAAATTTTCGCAAGTCTGATACTCGAAACCAATAACTACGAATGCCTAGGGGAAAAATACACATACCGTTGTAATCGGGCGAGTTTCTGCATTCAGATGCAATAGGAAATTCTCGAGTTCGTCAATCCGTTCGCGAGATATGGAAGTTTGAAGTTAAGGAATGCATGGGAAACCATCAAAATTTTCGCTGGTCTGATACTCGAAACCAACAACTGGAATGGCCTAGGGGAAAAGTACACACACCGTTGTAATCGGGCGAGTTTCTGCTTTCAGATGCAATAGGAAATTCTCGAGTTCGTCAGTCCGTTCGCGAGATATGGAAGTGTGAAAATAAGGAATGGTTGAGAAACCATCAAAATTTTCGCAAGTCTGATACACGAAACCAATAACTTCAAAGGCCTAGGGGAAAAATACACATACCGTTGTAATCGGGCGACTTTCTACTTTCACATGCAACCGGAACTTCTCGAGTTCGTCAATCCGTTCGCGAGATATGGGAGTTTGAAGTTAAGGAATGGTTGAGAAACCATCAAAATTTTCGCAAGTCTGATACTCGAAACCAATAACTACAAATGCCTAGGGGAAAAATACACATACCGTTGTAATCGGGCGAGTTTCTGCATTCAGATGCAATAGGAAATTCTCGAGTTCGTCAATCCGTTCGCGAGATATGGAAGTTTGAAGTTAAGGAATGCTTGAGAAACCATCAAAATTTTCGCTGGTCTGATACTCGAAACCAACAACTGGAATGGCCTAGGGGAAAAGTACACACACCTTTGTAATCGGGCGAGTTTCTGCTTTCAGATGTAATAAGAAATTCTCGAGTTCGTCAATCGGTTCGCGAGATATGGAAGTGTGAAAATAAGGAATGGTTGAGAAACCATCAAAATTATCGCAAGTCTGATACTCGAAACCAACAACTGGAATGGCCTAGGGGAAAAGTACACATACCGTTGAAATCTGGCGACTTTCTACTTTCACATGCAACAGGAATTTCTCGAGTTCGTCAATCCGTTCGCGAGATATGGGATTTTGAAGTTAATAAATGGTTGAGAAACCATCAAAATTTTCGCAAGTCTGATACTCGAAACCAATAACTACAAATGCCTAGGGGAAAAATACACATACCATTGTAATCGGGCGAGTTTCTGCTGTCAGATGCAATAGGAAATTCTCGAGTTCGTCAATCCGTTCGCGAGATATGGAAGTTTGAAGTTAAGGAATGCATGAGAAACCATCAAAATTATCGCTGGTCTGATACTCGAAACCAACAACTGGAATGGCCTAGGGGAAAAATACACATACCGTTGTAATCGGGCGAGTTTCTGCTTTCAGATGCAATAGGAAATTCTCGAGTTCGTCAATCCGTTCGCGAGATATGGAAGTTTGAAGTTAAGGAATGCATGGGAAACCATCAAAATTTTCGCTGGTCTGATACTCGAAACCAACAACTGGAATGGCCTAGGGGAAAAGTACACACACCGTTGTAATCGGGCGAGTTTCTGCTTTCAGATGCAATAGGAAATTCTCGAGTTCGTCAGTCCGTTCGCGAGATATGGAAGTGTGAAAATAAGGAATGGTTGAGAAACCATCAAAATTTTCGCAAGTCTGATACACGAAACCAATAACTTCAAAGGCCTAGGGGAAAAATACACATACCGTTGTAATCGGGCGACTTTCTACTTTCACATGCAACCGGAACTTCTCGAGTTCGTCAATCCGTTCGCGAGATATGGGAGTTTGAAGTTAAGGAATGGTTGAGAAACCATCAAAATTTTCGCAAGTCTGATACTCGAAACCAATAACTACGAATGCCTAGGGGAAAAATACACATACCGTTGTAATCGGGCGAGTTTCTGCATTCAGATGCAATAGGAAATTCTCGAGTTCGTCAATCCGATCGCGAGATATGGAAGTTTGAAGTTAAGGAATGCTTGAGAAACCATCAAAATTTTCGCTGGTCTGATACTCGAAACCAACAACTGGAATGGCCTAGGCGAAAAGTACACACACCGTTGTAATCGGGCGAGTTTCTGCATTCAGATGCAATAGGAAATTCTCAAGTTCGTCAATCCGTTCGCGAGATATGGAAGTGTGAAAATAAGGAATGGTTGAGAAACCATCAAAATTATCGCAAGTCTGATACTCGAAACCAACAACTACAAAGGCCTAGGGGGAAAACACACATATCTTTGTAATCGGGCGAGTTTCTGCTTTCAGATGCAATATGAAATTCTCGAGTTCGTCAATCCGTTCGCGAGGTATGGGAGTTTGAAGTTAAGGAATGGTTGAGGATCCATCAAAATTTTCGCTGGTCTGATACTCGAAACAAACAACTACAAAGGCCTAGGGGGAAAACACACATATCTTTGTAATCGGGCGAGTTTCTACTTCCAGATGCAACAGGAATTTCTCGAGTTCGTCAATCCGTTCGCGAGATATGGGTGTTTGAAGTTAAGGAATGGTTGAGAAACCATCACAATTTTCCGCAAGTCTGATACTTGAAATCAATAACTACTAGGGCCTAGGGGAAAAATACACATACCGTTGTAATCGGGCGAGTTTCTGCTTTCAGATGCAATAGGAGATTCTCGAGTTCGTCAATCCGTTCGTGAGATATGGAAGTTTGAAGTTAAGGAATGCATGAGAAACCATCAAAATTATCGCTGGTCTGATACTCGAAACCAACAACTGGAATGGCCTAGGGGAAAAATACACATACCGTTGTAATCGGGCGAGTTTCTGCTTTCAGATGCAATAGGAAATTCTCGAGTTCGTCAATCCGTTCGCGAGATATGGAAGTTTGAAGTTAAGGAATGCATGGGAAACCATCAAAATTTTCGCTGGTCTGATACTCGAAACCAACAACTGGAATGGCCTAGGGGAAAAGTACACACACCGTTGTAATCGGGCGAGTTTCTGCTTTCAGATGCAATAGGAAATTCTCGAGTTCGTCAGTCCGTTCGCGAGATATGGAAGTGTGAAAATAAGGAATGGTTGAGAAACCATCAAAATTTTCGCAAGTCTGATACTCGAATCCAATAACTACAATGGCCTACGGCAAAAATACACATACCGTTGTAATCGGGCGAGTTTCTACTTTCAGATGCAATAGGAATTTCTCGAGTTCGTCAATCCGTTCGCGAGATATGGAAGTTTGAAGTTATGGAATGCTTGAGGAACCATCAAAATTTTCGCAAGTCTGATACTCGAAACCAACAACTACAAAGGCCTAGGTGGAAAACACACATATCTTTGTAATCGGGCGAGTTTCTGCTTTCACATGCAACAGGAATTTCTCGAGTTCTTCAATCCGTTCGCGAGATATGGGATTTTGAAGTTAATAAATGGTTGAGAAACCATCAAAATTTTCGCTGGTCTGATACTCGAAACCAATAACTACAAATGCCTAGGGGAAAAATACACATACCATTGTAATCGGGCGAGTTTCTGCTGTCAGATGCAATAGGAAATTCTCGAGTTCGTCAATCCGTTCGCGAGATATGGAAGTTTGAAGTTAAGGAATGCATGAGAAACCATCAAAATTATCGCTGGTCTGATACTCGAAACCAACAACTGGAATGGCCTAGGGGAAAAATACACATACCATTGTAATCGGGCGAGTTTCTGCTGTCAGATGCAATAGGAAATTCTCGAGTTCGTCAATCCGTTCGCGCGATATGGAAGTTTGAAGTTAAGGAATGCTTGGGAAACCATCAAAATTTTCGCTGGTCTGATACTCGAAACCAACAACTGGAATGGCCTAGGGGAAAAGTACACACACCTTTGTAATCGGGCGAGTTTCTGCTTTCAGATGCAACAGGAAATTCTCGAGTTCGACAATCCGTTCGCGAGATATGGAAGTGTGAAAATAAGGAATGGTTGAGAAACCATTAAAATTTTCGCAAGTCTGATACTCGAAACCAATAACTTCAAAGGCCTAGGGGAAAAATACACATTCCGTTGTAATCGGGCGAGTTTCTACTTTCAGATGCAATAGGAAATTCTCGAGTTCGTCAATCCGTTCGCGAGATATGAAAGTTTGAAGTTAAGGAATGCATGAGAAACCATCAAAATTTTCGCTGGTCTGATACTCGAAACCAACAACTACTATGGCCTAGGGCAAAAATATACATACCGTTGTAATCGGGCGAGTTTCTGCATGCAGATGCAATAGGAAATTCTCGAGTTCGTCAATCCGATCGCGAGATATGGAAGTTTGAAGTTAAGGAATGCTTGAGAAACCATCAAAATTTTCGCTGGTCTGATACTCGAAACCAACAACTGGAATGGCCTACGGGAAAAGTACACACACCGTTGTAATCGGGCGAGTTTCTGCATTCAGATGCAATAGGAAATTCTCAAGTTCGTCAATCCGTTCGCGAGATATGGAAGTTTGAAGTTAAGGAATGCTTGGGAAACCATCAAAATTTTCGCTGGTCTGATACTCGAAACCAACAACTGGAATGGCCTAGGGGAAAAGTACACACACCGTTGTAATCGGGCGAGTTTCTGCATTCAGATGCAATAGGAAATTCTCAAGTTCGTCAATCCGTTCGCGAGATATGGAAGTTTGAAGTTAAGGAATGCTTGGGAAACCATCAAAATTTTCGCTGGTCTGATACTCGAAACCAACAACTGGAATGGCCTAGGGTAAAAATACACATACCGTTGTAATCGGGCGAGTTTCTACTTTCAGATGCAACAGGAATTTCTGGAGTTCGTCAATGCGATCGCGAGATATGGCAGTTTGAAGTTAAGGAATGGTTGAGGATCCATCAAAATTTTCGCTGGTCTGATACTCGAAACAAACAACTACAAAGGCCAAGGGGGAAAACACACATATCTTTGTAATCGGGCGAGTTTCTACTTCCAGATGCAACAGGAATTTCTCGAGTTCGTCAATCCGTTCGCGAGATATGGGTGTTTGAAGTTAAGGAATGGTTGAGAAACCATCACAATTTTCCGCAAGTCTGATACTTGAAATCAATAACTACTAGGGCCTAGGGGAAAAATACACATACCGTTGTAATCGGGCGAGTTTCTGCTTTCAGATGCAATAGGAAATTCTCGAGTTCGTCAATCCGTTCGCGAGATATGGGAGTTGGAAATTAAGGAATGGTTGAGAAACCATCAAAATTTTCGCAAGTCTGATACTCGAAACCAATAACTACAAATGCCTAGGGGAAAAATACACATACCATAGTAATCGGGCGGGTTTCTGCTGTCAGATGCAATAGGAAATTCTCGAGTTCGTCAATCCGTTCGCGAGATATGGAAGTTTGAAGTTAAGGAATGCATTAGAAACCATCAAAATTTTCGCTGGTCCGATACTCGAAACCAACAACTACTATGGCCTAGGGCAAAAATACACATACCGTTGTAATCGGGCGAGTTTCTGCATTCAGATGCAACAGGAATTTCTCGTGTTCGTCAATCCGTTCGCGGGATATGGGAATTTGAAGTTAAGGAATGGTTGAGAAATCATCAAAATTTTCGCAAGTCCGATACGCGAATCCAATAACTACAATGGCCTACGGCAAAAGTACACATACCGTTGTAATCGGGCGAGTTTCTACTTTCAGATGCAACAGGAATTTCTCGAGTTCGTCAATCCGTTCGCGAGATATGGGATTTTGAAGTTAATAAATGGTTGAGAAACCATCAAAATTTTCGCAAGTCTGATACTCGAAACCAATAACAACAAATGCCTAGGGGAAAAATACACATACCATTGTAATCGGGCGAGTTTCTGCTGTCAGATGCAATAGGAAATTCTCGAGTTCGTCAATCCGTTCGCGAAATATGGAAGTTTGAAGTTAAGGAATGCATGAGAAACCATCAAAATTTTCGCTGGTCTGATACTCGAAACCAACAACTACTATGGCCTAGGGCAAAAATACACATACCGTTGTAATCGGGCGAGTTTCTGCATTCAGATGCAATAGGAAATTCTCGAGTTCGTCAATCCGTTCGTGAGATATGGAAGTTTGAAGTTAAGGAATGCTAGAGAAACCATCAAAATTTTCGCTGGTCTGATACTCGAAACCAACAACTGGAATGGCCTAGGGGAAAAGTACACACACCGTTGTAATCGGGCGAGTTTCTGCTTTCAGATGCAACAGGAAATTCTCGAGTTCGTCAATCCGTTCGCGAGATATGGGAGTTTGAAGTTAAGGAATGGTTGAGAAACCATTACAATTTTCGGAAGTCTGATACTCGAAACCAATAACTACTATGGCCTAGGGCAAAAATACACGTACCGTTGTAATCGGGCGAGTTTCTGCTTTCAGATGCAATAGGAAATTCTCGAGTTCGTCAATCCGTTCGCGAGATATGGGAGTTGGAAGTTAAGGAATGGTTGAGAAACCATCATAATTTTCGCAAGTCTGATGTTTGAAATCAATAACTACTAGGGCCTAGGGCAAAAATATACATACCGTTGTAATCGGGCGAGTTTCTGCATTCAGATGCAATAGGAAATTCTCGAGTTCGTCAATCCGTTCGCGAGATATGGAAGTTTGAAGTTAAGGAATGCTTGAGAAACCACCAAAATTTTCGCTGGTCTGATACTCGAAACCAACAACTGGAATGGCCTAGGGGAAAAGTACACATACCGTTGTAATCGGGCGAGTTTCTGCATTCAGATGCAATAGGAAATTCTCAAGTTCGTCAATCCGTTCGCGAGATATGGAAGTTTGAAGTTAAGGAATGCTTGGGAAACCATCAAAATTTTCGATGGTCTGATACTCGAAACCAACAACTGGAATGGCCTAGGGGAAAAGTACACACACCGTTCTAATCGGGCGAGTTTCTGCTTTCGGATGTAATAGGAAATTCTCGACTTCGTCAATCCGTTGGCGAGATATGGAAGTGTGAAAATAAGGAATGGTTGAGAAACCATCAAAATTTTCGCTGGTCTGATACTCGAAACCAACAACTGGAATGGCCTAGGGGAAAAGTACACATACCTTTGAAATCGGGCGACTTTCTACTTTCACATGCAACAGGAATTTCTCGAGTTCGTCAATCCGTTCGCGAGATATGGGATTTTGAAGTTAATAAATGGTTGAGAAACCATCAAAATTTTCGCAAGTCTGATACTCGAAACCAATAACTACAAATGCCTAGGGTAAAAATACACATACCGTTGTAATCGGGCGAGTTTCTACTTTCAGATGCAACAGGAATTTCTGGAGTTCGTCAATGCGTTCGCGAGATATGGCAGTTTGAAGTTAAGGAATGGTTGAGGATCCATCAAAATTTTCGCTGGTCTGATACTCGAAACAAACAACTACAAAGGCCTAGGGGGAAAACACACATATCTTTGTAATCGGGCGAGTTTCTACTTCCAGATGCAACAGGAATTTCTCGAGTTCGTCAATCCGTTCGCGAGATATGGGTATTTGAAGTTAAGGAATGGTTGAGAAACCATCACAATTTTCCGCAAGTCTGATACTTGAAATCAATAACTACTAGGGCCTAGGGGAAAAATACACATACCGTTGTAATCGGGCGAGTTTCTGCTTTCAGATGCAATAGGAAATTCTCGAGTTCGTCAATCCGTTCGCGAGATATGGGAGTTGGAAATTAAGGAATGGTTGAGAAACCATCAAAATTTTCGCAAGTCTGATACTCGAAACCAACAACTGGAATGGCCTAGGGGAAAAGTACACACACCGTTGTAATCGGGCGAGTTTCTGCTTTCAGATGCAACAGGAAATTCTCGAGTTCGACAATCCGTTCGCGAGATATGGAAGTGTGAACATAAGGAATGGTTGAGAAACCATCAAAATTTTCGCAAATCTGATACTCGAAACCAATAACTTCAAAGGCCTAGGGGAAAAATACACATTCCGTTGTAATCGGGCGAGTTTCTGCTTTCAGATGCAACAGGAAATTCTCGAGTTCGTCAATCCGTTCGCGAGATATGGGAGTTTGAAGTTAAGGAATGGTTGAGAAACCATCAAAATTTTCGCAAGTCTGATACTCGAAACCAATAACTACAAATGCCTAGGGGAAAAATACACATACCATTGTAATCGGGCGGGTTTCTGCTGTCAGATGCAATAGGAAATTCTCGAGTTCGTCAATCCGTTCGCGAGATATGAAAGTTTGAAGTTAAGGAATGCATGAGAAACCATCAAAATTTTCGCTGGTCTGATACTCGAAACCAATAACTTCAAAGGCCTAGGGGAAAAACACACATACCGTTGTAATCGGGCGACTTTCTACTTTCACATGCAACCGGAATTTCTCGAGTTTGTCCATCCGTTCGCGGGATATGGAAGTTTGAAGTTAAGGAATGCATGAGAAACCATCAAAATTTTCGCAAGTCTGATACTCGAAACCAATAACTACAAAGGCCTAGGTGAAAGATACACATACCGTTGAAATCGGGCGACTTTCTACTTTCACATGCAACAGGAATTTCTCGAGTTCGTCAATCCGTTCGCGAGATATGGGATTTTGAAGTTAAAAAATGGTTGAGAAACCATCAAAATTTTCGCAAGTCTGATACTCGAAACCAATAACAACAAATGCCTAGGGGAAAAATACACATACCATTGTAATCGGGCGAGTTTCTGCTGTCAGATGCAATAGGAAATTCTCGAGTTCATCAATCCGTTTGCGAAATATGGAAGTTTGAAGTTAAGGAATGCATGAGAAACCATCAAAATTTTCGCTGGTCTGATACTCGAAACCAACAACTACTATGGCCTAGGGCAAAAATACACATACCGTTGTAATCGGGCGAGTTTCTGCATTCAGATGCAATAGGAAATTCTCGAGTTCGTCAATCCGTTCATGAGATATGGAAGTTTGAAGTTAAGGAATGCTAGAGAAACCATCAAAATTTTCGCTGGTCTGATACTCGAAACCAACAACTGGAATGGCTTAGGGGAAAAGTACACACACCGTTGCAATCCGGCGAGTTTCTGCTTTCAGATGCAACAGGAAATTCTCGAGTTCGTCAATCCGTTCGCGAGATATGGGAGTTTGAAGTTAAGGAATGGTTGAGAAACCATCACAATTTTCGCAAGTCTGATACTTGAAATCAATAACTACTAGGGCCTAGGGGAAAAATACACATACCGTTGTAATCGGGCGAGTTTCTGCTTTCAGATGCAATAGGAAATTCTCGAGTTCGTCAATCCGTTCGCGAGATATGGGAGTTGGAAGTTAAGGAATGGTTGAGAAACCATCAAAATTTTCGCAAGTCTGATGTTTGAAATCAATAACTACTAGGGCCTAGGGCAAAAATATACATACCGTTGTAATCGGGCGAGTTTCTGCATTCAGATGCAATAGGAAATTCTCGAGTTCGTCAATCCGTTCGCGAGATATGGGATTTTGAAGTTAAAAAATGGTTGAGAAACCATCAAAATTTTCGCAAGTCTGATACTCGAAACCAATAACAACAAATGCCTAGGGGAAAAATACACATACCATTGTAATCGGGCGAGTTTCTGCTGTCAGATGCAATAGGAAATTCTCGAGTTCATCAATCCGTTTGCGAAATATGGAAGTTTGAAGTTAAGGAATGCATGAGAAACCATCAAAATTTTCGCTGGTCTGATACTCGAAACCAACAACTACTATGGCCTAGGGCAAAAATACACATACCGTTGTAATCGGGCGAGTTTCTGCATTCAGATGCAATAGGAAATTCTCGAGTTCGTCAATCCGTTCATGAGATATGGAAGTTTGAAGTTAAGGAATGCTAGAGAAACCATCAAAATTTTCGCTGGTCTGATACTCGAAACCAACAACTGGAATGGCTTAGGGGAAAAGTACACACACCGTTGCAATCCGGCGAGTTTCTGCTTTCAGATGCAACAGGAAATTCTCGAGTTCGTCAATCCGTTCGCGAGATATGGGAGTTTGAAGTTAAGGAATGGTTGAGAAACCATCACAATTTTCGCAAGTCTGATACTTGAAATCAATAACTACTAGGGCCTAGGGGAAAAATACACATACCGTTGTAATCGGGCGAGTTTCTGCTTTCAGATGCAATAGGAAATTCTCGAGTTCGTCAATCCGTTCGCGAGATATGGGAGTTGGAAGTTAAGGAATGGTTGAGAAACCATCAAAATTTTCGCAAGTCTGATGTTTGAAATCAATAACTACTAGGGCCTAGGGCAAAAATATACATACCGTTGTAATCGGGCGAGTTTCTGCATTCAGATGCAATAGGAAATTCTCGAGTTCGTCCATCCGTTCGCGGGATATGGAAGTTTGAAGTTAAGGAATGCTTGGGAAACCATCAAAATTTTCGCTGGTCTGATACTCGAAACCAACAACTGGAATGCCCTAGGGGAAAAGTACACACACCGTTGTAATCGGGCGAGTTTCTGCATTCAGATGCAATAGGAAATTCTCGAGTTCGTCAATCCGTTCGCGAGATATGGAAGTTTCAAGTCAAGGAATGCTTGGGAAACCATCAAAATTTTCGCTGGTCTGATACTCGAAACCAACAACTGGAATGGCCTAGGGGAAAAGTACACACACCGTTGTAATCGGGCGAGTTTCTGCTTTCAGATGTAATAAGAAATTCTCGAGTTCGTCAATCCGTTCGCGAGATATGGAAGTGTGAAAATAAGGAATGGTTGAGAAACCATCAAAATTTTCGCAAGTCTGATACTCGAAACCAATAACTTCAAAGGCCTAGGGGAAAAATACACATACCGTTGTAATCGGGCGCCTTTCTACTTTCACATGCAACCGGAATTTCTCGAGTTCGTCCATCCGTACGCGGGATATGGAAGTTTGAAGTTAAGGAATGCATGAGAAACCATCAAAATTTTCGCAAGTCTGATACTCGAAACCAATAACTACAAAGGCCTAGGTGAAAGATACACATACCGTTGAAATCGGGCGACTTTCTACTTTCACATGCAACAGGAATTTCTCGAGTTCGTCAATCCGTTCGCGAGATATGGGATTTTGAAGTTAAAAAATGGTTGAGAAACCATCAAAATTTTCGCAAGTCTGATACTCGAAACCAATAACAACAAATGCCTAGGGGAAAAATACACATACCATTGTAATCGAGCGGGTTTCTGCTGTCAGATGCAATAGGAAATTCTCGAGTTCGTCAATCCGTTCGCGAGATATGAAAGTTTGAAGTTAAGGAATGCATGAGAAACCATCAAAATTTTCGCTGGTCTGATACTCGAAACCAACAACTACTATGGCCTAGGGCAAAAATACACATACCGTTGTAATCGGTCGAGTTTCTGCATTCAGATGCAATAGGAAATTCTCGAGTTCGTCAGTCCGTTCGCGAGATATGGAAGTGTGAAAATAAGGAATGGTTGAGAAACCATCAAAATTTTCGCAAGTCTGATACTTGAAATCAATAACTACTAGGTCCTAGGGGAAAAATACACATACCGTTGTAATCGGGCGAGTTTCTGCTGTCAGATGCAATAGGAAATTCTCGAGTTCGTCAATCCGTTCGCGAGATATGAAAGTTTGAAGTTAAGGAATGCATGAGAAACCATCAAAATTTTCGCTGGTCTGATACTCGAAACCAACAACTACTATGGCCTAGGGCAAAAATACACATACCGTTGTAATCGGTCGAGTTTCTGCATTCAGATGCAATAGGAAATTCTCGAGTTCGTCAATCCGTTCGCGAGATATGGAAGTTTGAAGTTAAGGAATGCTTGGGAAACCATCAAAATTTTCGCTGGTCTGATACTCGAAACCAACAACTGGAATGGCCTAGGGGAAAAGTACACACTCCGTTGTAATCGGGCGTGTTTCTGCTTTCAGATGTAATAGGAAATTCTCGAGTTCGTCAATCCGTTCGCGAGATATGGAAGTTTGATGTTAAGGAATGCTTGGGAAACCATCAAAATTTTCGCTGGTCTGATACTCGAAACCAACAACTGGAATGGCCTAGGGGGAAAGTACACACACCGTTGTAATCGGGCGAGTTTCTGCTTTCAAATGCAATAGGAAATTCTCGAGTTCGTCAGTCCGTTCGCGAGATATGGAAGTGTGAAAATAAGGAATGGTTGAGAAACCATCAAAATTTTCGCAAGTCCGATTCGCGAATCCAATAACCACAATGGCCTAGGGCAAAAATACACATACCGCTGTAATCGGGCGAGTTTCTACTTTCAGATGCAACAGGAATTTCTCGAGGTCGTCAATCCGTTCGCGAGATATGGGAGTTTGAAGTTAAGGAATGGTTGAGAAACCATCAAAATTTTCGCAAGTCTGATACTCGAAACAAACAACTACAAAGGCCTAGGGGGAAAACACACATATCTTTGTAATCGGGCGAGTTTCTACTTTCAGATGCAACAGGAATGTCTCGAGTTCGTCAATCCGTTCGCGAGATATGGGAGTTTGAAGTTAAGGAATGGTTGAGAAACCATCACAGTTTTCGCAAGTCTGATACTTGAAATCAATAACTACTAGGGCCTAGGGGAAAAATACACATACCGTTGTAATCGGGCGAGTTTCTGCTTTCAGATGCAATAGGAAATTCTCGAGTTCGTCAATCCGTTCGCGAGATATGGGAGTTGGAAGTTAAGGAATGGTTGAGAAACCATCAAAATTTTCGCAAGTCTGATACTTGAAATCAATAACTACTAGGTCCTAGGGGAAAAATACACATACCGTTGTAACCGGGCGAGTTTCTGCTGTCAGATGCAATAGGAAATTCTCGAGTTCGTCAATCCGTTCGCGAGATATGGAAGTTTGAAGTTAAGGAATGCTTGGGAAACCATCAAAATTTTCGCTGGTCTGATACTCGAAACCAACAACTGGAATGGCCTAGGGGAAAAGTACACACACCGTTGTAATCGGGCGAGTTTCTGCTTTCAGATGTAATAAGAAATTCTCGAGTTCGTCTATCCGTTCGCGAGATATGGAAGTGTGAAAATAAGGAATGGTTGAGAAACCATCAAAATTTTCGCAAGTCTGATACTCGAAACCAATAACTTCAAAGGCCTAGGGGAAAAATACACATACCGTTGTAATCGGGCGCCTTTCTACTTTCACATGGAACCGGAATTTCTCGAGTTCGTCCATCCGTTCGCGGGATATGGAAGTTTGAAGTTAAGGAATGCATGAGAAACCATCAAAATTTTCGCAAGTCTGATACTCGAAACCAATACCAACAAAGGCCTAGGGGAAAGATACACATACCGTTGAAATCGGGCGACTTTCTACTTTCACATGCAACAGGAATTTCTCGAGTTCGTCAATCCGTTCGCGAGATATGGGATTTTGAAGTTAATAAATGGTTGAGAAACCATCAAAATTTTCGCTGGTCTGATACTCGAAACCAACAACTACTATGGCCTAGGGCAAAAATACACATACCGTTGTAATCGGTCGAGTTTCTGCATTCAGATGCAATAGGAAATTCTCGAGTTCGTCAATCCGTTCGCGAGATATGGAAGTTTGAAGTTAAGGAATGCTTGGGAAACCATCAAAATTTTCGCTGATCTGATACTCGAAACCAACAACTGGAATGGCCTAGGGGAAAAGTACACACTCCGTTGTAATCGGGCGTGTTTCTGCTTTCAGATGTAATAGGAAATTCTCGAGTTCGTCAATCCGTTCGCGAGATATGGAAGTTTGAAGTTAAGGAATGCTTGGGAAACCATCAAAATTTTCGCTAGTCTGATACTCGAAACCAACAACTTGAATGGCCTAGGGGAAAAGTACACACACCGTTGTAATCGGGCGAGTTTCTGCTTTCAAATGCAATAGGAAATTCTCGAGTTCGTCAGTCCGTTCGCGAGATATGGAAGTGTGAAAATAAGGAATGGTTGAGAAACCATCAAAATTTTCGCAAGTCTGATACTTGAAATCAATAACTACTAGGTCCTAGGGGGAAAATACACATACCGTTGTGATCGGGCGAGTTTCTGCTGTCAGATGCAATAGGAAATTCTCGAGTTCGTCAATCCGTTCGCGAGATATGGAAGTTTGAAGTTAAGGAATGCTTGGGAAACCATCAAAATTTTCGCTGGTCTGATACTAGAAACCAACAACTGGAATTGCCTAGGGGAAAAGTACACACACCGTTGTAATCGGGCGAGTTTCTGCTTTCAGATGTAATAGGAAATTCTCGAGTTCGTCAATCCGTTCGCGAGATATGGAAGTGTGAAAATAAGGAATGGTTGAGAAACCATCAAAATTTTCGCAAGTCTGATACTCGAAACCAATAACTTCAAAGGCCTAGGGGAAAAATACACATACCGTTGTAATCGGGCGCCTTTCTACTTTCACATGCAACAGGAATTTCTCGAGTTCGTCAATCCGTTCGCGAGATATGGGATTTTGAAGTTAATAAATGGTTGAGAAACCATCAAAATTTTCGCAAGTCTGATACTCGAAACCAATAACTACAAATGCCTAGGGGAAAAATACACATACCATTGTAATCGGGCGGGTTTCTGCTGTCAGATGCAATAGGAAATTCTCGAGTTCGTCAATCCGTTCGCGAGATATGAAAGTTTGAAGTTAAGGAATGCATGAGATACCACCAAAATTTTCGCTGGTCTGATACTCGAAACCAACAACTACTATGGCCTAGGGCAAAAATACACATACCGTTGTAATCGGTCGAGTTTCTGCATTCAGATGCAATAGGAAATTCTCGAGTTCGTCAATCCGTTCGTGAGATATGGAAGTTTGAAGTTAAGGAATGGTTGGGAAACCATCAAAATTTTCGCTGGTCTGATACTCGAAACCAACAACTGGAATGGCCTAGGGGAAAAGTACACACTCCGTTGTAATCGGGCGTGTTTCTGCTTTCAGATGTAATAGGAAATTCTCGAGTTCGTCAATCCGTTCACGAGATATGGAAGTTTGAAGTTAAGGAATGCTTGGGAAACCATCAAAATTTTCGCTGGTCTGATACTCGAAACCAACAACTGGAATGGCCTAGGGGAAAAGTACACACACCGTTGTAATCGGGCGAGTTTCTGCTTTCAAATGCAATAGGAAATTCTCGAGTTCGTCAGTCCGTTCGCGAGATATGGAAGTGTGAAAATAAGGAATGGTTGAGAAACCATCAAAATTTTCGCAAGTCTGATACTCGCATCCAATAACAACTATGGCCTAGGGCAAAAATACACATACCGTTGTAATCGGGCGAGTTTCTGCTGTCAGATGCAATAGGAAATTCTCGACTTCGTCAATCCGTTCGCGAGATATGGAAGTTTGAATTTAAGGAGTGCATGAGAAACCATCAAAATTTTCGCTGGTCTGATACTCGAAACCAACAACTACTATGGCCTAGGGCAAAAATACACATACCGTTGTAATCGGGCGAGTTTCTGCATTCAGATGCAATAGGAAATTCTCGAGTTCGTCAATCCGTTCGCGAGATATGGAAGTTTGAAGTTAAGGAATGCTTGAGAAACCATCAAAATTTTCGCTGGTCTGATACTCGAAACCAACAACTGGAATGGCCTAGGGGAAAAGTACACACACCGTCGCAATCGGGCGAGTTTCTGCTTTCAGATGCAATAGGAAATTTTCGAGTACGTCAATCCGTTCGCGAGATATGGAAGTGTGAAAATAAGGAATGGTTGAGAAACCATCAAAATTTTCGCAAGTCTGATACTCGAAACCAATAACTTCAAAGGCCTAGGGGAAAAATACACATACCGTTGTAATCGGGCGACTTTCTACTTTCACATGCAACAGGAATTTCCCGAGTTCGTCAATCCATTCGCGGGATATGGGTGTTTGAAGTTAAGGAATGGTTGAGAAACCATCAAAATTTTCGCAAGTCTGATACTCGAAACCAATAACCACAAGTGCCTACGGGAAAAATACACATACCATTGTAATCGGGCGAGATTCTACTTTCACATGCATCAGGAATTTCTCGAGTTCGTCAATGCGTTCGCGAGATATGGCAGTTTGAAGTTAAGGAATGGTTGAGAAATCATCAAAATTTTCGCAAGTCTGATACTCGAATACAATAACTACTATGGCCTAAGGCAAAAATACACATACCGTTGTAATCGGGCGAGTTTCTGCTTTCAGATGCAATAGGAAATTCTCGAGTTCGTCAATCCGTTCGCGAGATATGGGAGTTTGAAGTTAAGGAATGGTTGAGAAACCATCAAAATTTTCGCAAGTCTGATACTCGAAACCAATAACCACAAATGCCTACGGGAAAAATACACATACCATTGTAATCGGGCGAGATTCTACTTTCACATGCAACAGGAATTTCTCGAGTTCGTCAATGCGTTCGCGAGATATGGCAGTTTGAAGTTAAGGAATGGTTGAGAAACCATCAAAATTATCGCAAGTCTGATACTCGAAACCAATAACTGGAATGGCCTAGGGGAAAAGTACACATACCATTGTAATCGGGCGAGTTTCTACTTTCAGATGCAACAGGAATTTCTCGAGTTCGTCAATCCGTTCGCGAGAAATGGCAGTTTGAAGTTACGGAATGGTTGAGAAACCATCAACATTTTCGCAATTGTGATGCTAGAAACGAATAACTGGAATGGCCTAGGGGAAAAGTACACATACCATTGTAATCGGGCGAGTTTCTACTTTCAGATGCAACAGGAATTTCTCGAGTTCGTCAATGCGTTCGCGAGATATGGGCGTTTGAAGTTAAGGAATGGCTGAGAAATCATAAAAATTTTCGCAAGTCTGATACTCGAATCCAATAACTATTATGGCCTAGGGCAAAAATACACATACCGTTGTAATCGGGCGACATTCTGCTTTTAGATGCAATAGGAAATTCTCGAGTTCGTCAATCCGTTCGCGAGATATGGAAGTTTGAAGTTAAGGAATGCTTGAGAAACCATCAAAATTTTCGCAAGTCTGATACTCGAAACCAATAACTACTATGGCCTAGGGCAAAAATGCACATACCGTTGTAACCTGGCGAGTTTCTGCTTTCAGATGCAATAGGAAATTCTCGAGTTCGTCAATCCGTTCTTGAGATATGTAAGTGTGAAGTTACGGAATGGTTGAGAAACCATCAAAATTATCGCAAGTCTGATACTCGAAACCAATAACTGGAATGGCCTAGGGGAAAAGTGCAAATACCGTTGTAATCGGGCGAGTTTCTACTTTCAGATGCAACAGGAATTTCTCGAGTTCGTCAGTCCGTTCGCGAGATATGGGAGTTTGAATTTAAGGAAAGGTTGAGAAACCATCAAAATTTTCGCAAGTCTGATACTCGAAACCAATAACTACAAAGGCCTAGGGGAAAAATACACATACCGTTGTAATCGGGCGAGTTTCTACTTCCACATGCAACAGGAATTTCTCGAGTTCGTCAATCCGTTCGCGAGATATGGGAGTTCGAAGTTAAGGAATGGTTCAGAAACCATCAAAATTTTCGCTGGTCTAATACTCGAAACCAATAACTGGAATGGCCTAGGGGAAAAGTACACACACAATTGTAATCGGGCGGGTTTATACTTTAAGATACAACAGGAATTTCTCGAGTTCGTCAATGCGTTCGCGAGATATGGGAGTTTGAAGTTAAGGAATGGCTGAGAAATCATCAAAATTTTCGCAAGTCTGATACTCGAATTCGATAACTATTATGGCCTTGGGCAAAAATACACATACCGTTGTAATCGGGCGAGTTTCTGCTTTTAGATGCAATAGGAAATTCTCGAGTTCGTCAATCCTTTCGCGAGATATGGAAGTTTGAAGTTAAGGAATGATTGAGAAACCATCAAAATTTCGCAAGTCTGATACTCGAAACCAATAACTGGAATGGCCTAGGAGAAAAGTACACACACCATTGTATTCGGGCGTGTTTCTACTTTCAGATGCAACAGGAATTACTCGAGTTCGTCAATCCGTTCGCGAGGTATGGGAGTTTGAAGTTAAGGAATGCTTGAGAAACCATCAAAATTTTCGCAAGTCTGATACTCGAAACCAATAACTTCTATGGCCTAGGGCAAAAATGCATATACCGTTGTAACCGGGCGAGTTTCTGCTTTCAGATGCAATAAGAAATTCTCGAGTTCGTCAATCCGTTCGCGAGATATGTAAGTGTGAAGTTCAGGAATGGTTGAGAAACCATCAAAATTATCGCAAGTCTGATACTCGAAACCAATAACTACAATGGCCTAGGGGAAAAATACACATACCGTTGTAATCGGGCGAGTTTCTGCTTTCAGATTGAATAGGAAATTCTCGAGTTCGTCAATCCGTACGCGAGATTTGGAAGTTTGAAGTTAAGGAATGATTGGGAAACCATCGAAATTTTCGCAAGTCTGATTCTCGAAACCAATAACTACAAAGGCCTAGCGGAAAAATACACATACCGTTGTAATCGGGCGAGTGTCTACTTTCACATGCAACGGGAATTTCTCGAGTTCGTCTATCCGTTCGCGAGATATGGAAGTTTGAAGTTAAGGAATGATTGGGAAACCATCGAAATTTTCGCAAGTCTGATACTCGGAACCAATAACTGGAAGGGCCTAGGTGAAAAGTACACACACCATAGTAATCTGGCGGTTTTCTACTTTCAGATGCAATAGGAACTTCTCGAGTTCGTCATTCCGTTCGCGAGATATGGGAGTTTGAAATTAAGGAATGTTTGATAAACCATCAAAATTTTCACTGGTCTGATACTCGAAACCAATAACTGGAATGGCCTAGGAGAAAAGTACACACACCACTGTAATCGGGCGGGTTTCCACTTTCAGATACAACAGGAATTTCTCGAGTTCGTCAATGCGTTCGCGAGATATGGGAGTTTGAAGTTAAGGAATGGCTGAGAAATCATCAAAATTTTCGCAAGTCTGATACTCGAATCCAATAACTATTATGGCCTAGGGCAAAAATACACATACCGTTGTAATCGGGCGAGTTTCTGCTTTCAGATGCAATAGGAAATTCTCGAGTTCGTCTATCCGTTCGCGAGATATGGAAGTTTGAAGTTAAGGAATGCTTGAGAAACCATCAAAATTTTCGCAAGTCTGATACTCGAATCCAATAACTATTATGGCCTAGGGCAAAAATACACATACCGTTGTAATCGGGCGAGTTTCTGCTTTCAGATGCAATAGGAACTTCTCGAGTTCGTCATTCCGTTCGCGAGATATGGGAGTTTGAAATTAAGGAATGTTTGAGAAACCATCAAAATTTTCACTGGTCTGATACTCGAAACCAATAACTGGAATGGCCTAGGAGAAAAGTACACACACCACTGTAATCGGGCGGGTTTCCACTTTCAGATACAACAGGAATTTCTCGAGTTCGTCAATGCGTTCGCGAGATATGGGAGTTTGAAGTTAAGGAATGGCTGAGAAATCATCAAAATTTTCGCAAGTCTGATACTCGAATCCAATAACTATTATGGCCTAGGGCAAAAATACACATACCGTTGTAATCGGGCGAGTTTCTGCTTTTAGATGCAATAGGAAATTCTCGAGTTCGCCAATCCGTTCGCGAGATATGGAAGTTTGAAGTTAAGGAATGATTGAGAAACCATCAAAATTTTCGCAAGTCTGATACTCGAATCCAATAACTACTGTGGCCTAGGGCAAAAATACACATACCGTTGTAATCGGGCGAGTTTCTGCTTTCAGATGCAATAGGAAATTCTCGAGTTCGTCTATCCGTTCGCGAGATATGGGAGTTTGAAGTTAAGGAATGATTGAGAAACCATCAAAATTTTCGCAAGTCTGATTCTCGAAACCAATAATTACAAAGGCCTAGCGGAAAAATACACATACCGTTGTAATCGGGCGAGTTTCTACTTTCATATGCAGCAAGAAATTCTCGAGTTCGTTAATCCGTTCGCGAGATATGGAAGTTTGAAGTTAAGGAATGATTGAGAAACCATGAAAATTTTCGCTGGTCGAATACTCGAAACCAATAACTGGAATGGCCTAGGGGAAAAGTACAATCACCATTGTAATCGGGCGGGTTTCAACTTTCAGATACAACAGGTATTTCTCGAGTTCGTCAATGCGTTCGCGAGGTATGGGAGTTTGAAGTTAAGGAATGATTGAGAAACCATCAAAATTTTCGCAAGTCTGATTCTCGAAACCAATAACTACAAAGGCCTAGCGGAAAAATACACATACCGTTGTAATCGGGCGAGTTTCTACTTTCACATGCAACAGGAAATTCTCGAGTTCGTCAATCCGTTCGCGAGATATGGAAGTTTGAAGTTAAGGAATGATTGAGAAACCATCAAAATTTTCGCAAGTCTGATACTCGAAACCAATAACTGGAGTGGCCTTGGGGAATAGTACACACACCATTGTAATCTGGCGGGTTGCTACTTTCAGATGCAATAGGAATTTCTCGAGTTCGTCATTCCGTTCGCGAGATATGGGAGTTTGAAGTTAAGGAATGATTGAGAAACCATCAAAATTTTCGCAAGTCTGATTCTCGAAACCAATAACTACAAAGGCCTAGCGGAAAAATACACATACCGTTGTAATCGGGCGAGTTTCTACTTTCACATGCAACAGGATATTCTCGAGTTCGTCAATCCGTTCGCGAGATATGGAAGTTTGAAGTTAAGGAATGATTGAGAAACCATCAAAATTTTCGCAAGTCTGATACTCGAATCCAATAACTACTGTGGCCTACGGCAAAAATACACATACCGTTGTAATCGGGCGAGCTTCTGCTTTCAGATGCAATTGGAAATTCTCGAGTTCGTGAATCCGTTCGCGAGATATGGAAGTTTGAAGTTAAGGAATGATTGAGAAACCATCAAAATTTTCGCAAGTCTGATACTCGAATCCAATAACTACTGTGGCCTAGGGCAAAAATACACATACAGTTGTAATCGGGCGAGTTTCTGCTTTCAGATGCAATGGAAATTCTCGAGTTCGTCAATCCGTTCGCGAGATATGAAAGTTTGAAGTTAAGGAATGCATGAGATACCACCAAAATTTTCGCTGGTCTGATACTCGAAACCAACAACTACTATGGCCTAGGGCAAAAATACACATACCGTTGTAATCGGTCGAGTTTCTGCATTCAGATGCAATAGGAAATTCTCGAGTTCGTCAATCCGTTCGCGAGATATGGAAGTTTGAAGTTAAGGAATGGTTGGGAAACCATCAAAATTTTCGCTGGTCTGATACTCGAAACCAACAACTGGAATGGCCTAGGGGAAAAGTACACACTCCGTTGTAATCGGGCGTGTTTCTGCTTTCAGATGTAATAGGAAATTCTCGAGTTCGTCAATCCGTTCACGAGATATGGAAGTTTGAAGTTAAGGAATGCTTGGGAAACCATCAAAATTTTCGCTGGTCTGATACTCGAAACCAACAACTGGAATGGCCTAGGGGAAAAGTACACACACCGTTGTAATCGGGCGAGTTTCTGCTTTCAAATGCAATAGGAAATTCTCGAGTTCGTCAGTCCGTTCGCGAGATATGGAAGTGTGAAAATAAGGAATGGTTGAGAAACCATCAAAATTTTCGCAAGTCTGATACTCGCATCCAATAACAACTATGGCCTAGGGCAAAAATACACATACCGTTGTAATCGGGCGAGTTTCTGCTGTCAGATGCAATAGGAAATTCTCGACTTCGTCAATCCGTTCGCGAGATATGGAAGTTTGAATTTAAGGAGTGCATGAGAAACCATCAAAATTTTCGCTGGTCTGATACTCGAAACCAACAACTACTATGGCCTAGGGCAAAAATACACATACCGTTGTAATCGGGCGAGTTTCTGCATTCAGATGCAATAGGAAATTCTCGAGTTCGTCAATCCGTTCGCGAGATATGGAAGTTTGAAGTTAAGGAATGCTTGAGAAACCATCAAAATTTTCGCTGGTCTGATACTCGAAACCAACAACTGGAATGGCCTAGGGGAAAAGTACACACACCGTCGCAATCGGGCGAGTTTCTGCTTTCAGATGCAATAGGAAATTTTCGAGTACGTCAATCCGTTCGCGAGATATGGAAGTGTGAAAATAAGGAATGGTTGAGAAACCATCAAAATTTTCGCAAGTCTGATACTCGAAACCAATAACTTCAAAGGCCTAGGGGAAAAATACACATACCGTTGTAATCGGGCGACTTTCTACTTTCACATGCAACAGGAATTTCCCGAGTTCGTCAATCCATTCGCGGGATATGGGTGTTTGAAGTTAAGGAATGGTTGAGAAACCATCAAAATTTTCGCAAGTCTGATACTCGAAACCAATAACCACAAGTGCCTACGGGAAAAATACACATACCATTGTAATCGGGCGAGATTCTACTTTCACATGCATCAGGAATTTCTCGAGTTCGTCAATGCGTTCGCGAGATATGGCAGTTTGAAGTTAAGGAATGGTTGAGAAATCATCAAAATTTTCGCAAGTCTGATACTCGAATACAATAACTACTATGGCCTAAGGCAAAAATACACATACCGTTGTAATCGGGCGAGTTTCTGCTTTCAGATGCAATAGGAAATTCTCGAGTTCGTCAATCCGTTCGCGAGATATGGGAGTTTGAAGTTAAGGAATGGTTGAGAAACCATCAAAATTTTCGCAAGTCTGATACTCGAAACCAATAACCACAAATGCCTACGGGAAAAATACACATACCATTGTAATCGGGCGAGATTCTACTTTCACATGCAACAGGAATTTCTCGAGTTCGTCAATGCGTTCGCGAGATATGGCAGTTTGAAGTTAAGGAATGGTTGAGAAACCATCAAAATTATCGCAAGTCTGATACTCGAAACCAATAACTGGAATGGCCTAGGGGAAAAGTACACATACCATTGTAATCGGGCGAGTTTCTACTTTCAGATGCAACAGGAATTTCTCGAGTTCGTCAATCCGTTCGCGAGAAATGGCAGTTTGAAGTTACGGAATGGTTGAGAAACCATCAACATTTTCGCAATTGTGATGCTAGAAACGAATAACTGGAATGGCCTAGGGGAAAAGTACACATACCATTGTAATCGGGCGAGTTTCTACTTTCAGATGCAACAGGAATTTCTCGAGTTCGTCAATGCGTTCGCGAGATATGGGCGTTTGAAGTTAAGGAATGGCTGAGAAATCATAAAAATTTTCGCAAGTCTGATACTCGAATCCAATAACTATTATGGCCTAGGGCAAAAATACACATACCGTTGTAATCGGGCGACATTCTGCTTTTAGATGCAATAGGAAATTCTCGAGTTCGTCAATCCGTTCGCGAGATATGGAAGTTTGAAGTTAAGGAATGCTTGAGAAACCATCAAAATTTTCGCAAGTCTGATACTCGAAACCAATAACTACTATGGCCTAGGGCAAAAATGCACATACCGTTGTAACCTGGCGAGTTTCTGCTTTCAGATGCAATAGGAAATTCTCGAGTTCGTCAATCCGTTCTTGAGATATGTAAGTGTGAAGTTACGGAATGGTTGAGAAACCATCAAAATTATCGCAAGTCTGATACTCGAAACCAATAACTGGAATGGCCTAGGGGAAAAGTGCAAATACCGTTGTAATCGGGCGAGTTTCTACTTTCAGATGCAACAGGAATTTCTCGAGTTCGTCAGTCCGTTCGCGAGATATGGGAGTTTGAATTTAAGGAAAGGTTGAGAAACCATCAAAATTTTCGCAAGTCTGATACTCGAAACCAATAACTACAAAGGCCTAGGGGAAAAATACACATACCGTTGTAATCGGGCGAGTTTCTACTTCCACATGCAACAGGAATTTCTCGAGTTCGTCAATCCGTTCGCGAGATATGGGAGTTCGAAGTTAAGGAATGGTTCAGAAACCATCAAAATTTTCGCTGGTCTAATACTCGAAACCAATAACTGGAATGGCCTAGGGGAAAAGTACACACACAATTGTAATCGGGCGGGTTTATACTTTAAGATACAACAGGAATTTCTCGAGTTCGTCAATGCGTTCGCGAGATATGGGAGTTTGAAGTTAAGGAATGGCTGAGAAATCATCAAAATTTTCGCAAGTCTGATACTCGAATTCGATAACTATTATGGCCTTGGGCAAAAATACACATACCGTTGTAATCGGGCGAGTTTCTGCTTTTAGATGCAATAGGAAATTCTCGAGTTCGTCAATCCTTTCGCGAGATATGGAAGTTTGAAGTTAAGGAATGATTGAGAAACCATCAAAATTTTCGCAAGTCTGATACTCGAAACCAATAACTGGAATGGCCTAGGAGAAAAGTACACACACCATTGTATTCGGGCGTGTTTCTACTTTCAGATGCAACAGGAATTACTCGAGTTCGTCAATCCGTTCGCGAGGTATGGGAGTTTGAAGTTAAGGAATGCTTGAGAAACCATCAAAATTTTCGCAAGTCTGATACTCGAAACCAATAACTTCTATGGCCTAGGGCAAAAATGCATATACCGTTGTAACCGGGCGAGTTTCTGCTTTCAGATGCAATAAGAAATTCTCGAGTTCGTCAATCCGTTCGCGAGATATGTAAGTGTGAAGTTCAGGAATGGTTGAGAAACCATCAAAATTATCGCAAGTCTGATACTCGAAACCAATAACTACAATGGCCTAGGGGAAAAATACACATACCGTTGTAATCGGGCGAGTTTCTGCTTTCAGATTGAATAGGAAATTCTCGAGTTCGTCAATCCGTACGCGAGATTTGGAAGTTTGAAGTTAAGGAATGATTGGGAAACCATCGAAATTTTCGCAAGTCTGATTCTCGAAACCAATAACTACAAAGGCCTAGCGGAAAAATACACATACCGTTGTAATCGGGCGAGTGTCTACTTTCACATGCAACGGGAATTTCTCGAGTTCGTCTATCCGTTCGCGAGATATGGAAGTTTGAAGTTAAGGAATGATTGGGAAACCATCGAAATTTTCGCAAGTCTGATACTCGGAACCAATAACTGGAAGGGCCTAGGTGAAAAGTACACACACCATAGTAATCTGGCGGTTTTCTACTTTCAGATGCAATAGGAACTTCTCGAGTTCGTCATTCCGTTCGCGAGATATGGGAGTTTGAAATTAAGGAATGTTTGATAAACCATCAAAATTTTCACTGGTCTGATACTCGAAACCAATAACTGGAATGGCCTAGGAGAAAAGTACACACACCACTGTAATCGGGCGGGTTTCCACTTTCAGATACAACAGGAATTTCTCGAGTTCGTCAATGCGTTCGCGAGATATGGGAGTTTGAAGTTAAGGAATGGCTGAGAAATCATCAAAATTTTCGCAAGTCTGATACTCGAATCCAATAACTATTATGGCCTAGGGCAAAAATACACATACCGTTGTAATCGGGCGAGTTTCTGCTTTCAGATGCAATAGGAAATTCTCGAGTTCGTCTATCCGTTCGCGAGATATGGAAGTTTGAAGTTAAGGAATGCTTGAGAAACCATCAAAATTTTCGCAAGTCTGATACTCGAATCCAATAACTATTATGGCCTAGGGCAAAAATACACATACCGTTGTAATCGGGCGAGTTTCTGCTTTCAGATGCAATAGGAACTTCTCGAGTTCGTCATTCCGTTCGCGAGATATGGGAGTTTGAAATTAAGGAATGTTTGAGAAACCATCAAAATTTTCACTGGTCTGATACTCGAAACCAATAACTGGAATGGCCTAGGAGAAAAGTACACACACCACTGTAATCGGGCGGGTTTCCACTTTCAGATACAACAGGAATTTCTCGAGTTCGTCAATGCGTTCGCGAGATATGGGAGTTTGAAGTTAAGGAATGGCTGAGAAATCATCAAAATTTTCGCAAGTCTGATACTCGAATCCAATAACTATTATGGCCTAGGGCAAAAATACACATACCGTTGTAATCGGGCGAGTTTCTGCTTTTAGATGCAATAGGAAATTCTCGAGTTCGCCAATCCGTTCGCGAGATATGGAAGTTTGAAGTTAAGGAATGATTGAGAAACCATCAAAATTTTCGCAAGTCTGATACTCGAATCCAATAACTACTGTGGCCTAGGGCAAAAATACACATACCGTTGTAATCGGGCGAGTTTCTGCTTTCAGATGCAATAGGAAATTCTCGAGTTCGTCTATCCGTTCGCGAGATATGGGAGTTTGAAGTTAAGGAATGATTGAGAAACCATCAAAATTTTCGCAAGTCTGATTCTCGAAACCAATAATTACAAAGGCCTAGCGGAAAAATACACATACCGTTGTAATCGGGCGAGTTTCTACTTTCATATGCAGCAAGAAATTCTCGAGTTCGTTAATCCGTTCGCGAGATATGGAAGTTTGAAGTTAAGGAATGATTGAGAAACCATGAAAATTTTCGCTGGTCGAATACTCGAAACCAATAACTGGAATGGCCTAGGGGAAAAGTACAATCACCATTGTAATCGGGCGGGTTTCAACTTTCAGATACAACAGGTATTTCTCGAGTTCGTCAATGCGTTCGCGAGGTATGGGAGTTTGAAGTTAAGGAATGATTGAGAAACCATCAAAATTTTCGCAAGTCTGATTCTCGAAACCAATAACTACAAAGGCCTAGCGGAAAAATACACATACCGTTGTAATCGGGCGAGTTTCTACTTTCACATGCAACAGGAAATTCTCGAGTTCGTCAATCCGTTCGCGAGATATGGAAGTTTGAAGTTAAGGAATGATTGAGAAACCATCAAAATTTTCGCAAGTCTGATACTCGAAACCAATAACTGGAGTGGCCTTGGGGAATAGTACACACACCATTGTAATCTGGCGGGTTGCTACTTTCAGATGCAATAGGAATTTCTCGAGTTCGTCATTCCGTTCGCGAGATATGGGAGTTTGAAGTTAAGGAATGATTGAGAAACCATCAAAATTTTCGCAAGTCTGATTCTCGAAACCAATAACTACAAAGGCCTAGCGGAAAAATACACATACCGTTGTAATCGGGCGAGTTTCTACTTTCACATGCAACAGGATATTCTCGAGTTCGTCAATCCGTTCGCGAGATATGGAAGTTTGAAGTTAAGGAATGATTGAGAAACCATCAAAATTTTCGCAAGTCTGATACTCGAATCCAATAACTACTGTGGCCTACGGCAAAAATACACATACCGTTGTAATCGGGCGAGCTTCTGCTTTCAGATGCAATTGGAAATTCTCGAGTTCGTGAATCCGTTCGCGAGATATGGAAGTTTGAAGTTAAGGAATGATTGAGAAACCATCAAAATTTTCGCAAGTCTGATACTCGAATCCAATAACTACTGTGGCCTAGGGCAAAAATACACATACAGTTGTAATCGGGCGAGTTTCTGCTTTCAGATGCAATGGAAATTCTCGAGTTCGTCTATCCGTTCGCGAGATATGGAAGTTTGAAGTTAAGGAATGATTGAGAAACCATCAAAATTTTCGCAAGTCTGATTCTCGAAACCAATAACTACAAAGGCCTAGCGATAAAAAAAAAAACCGACCGTTGTAATCGGGCGAGTTTCTACTTTCACATGCAACAGGAAATTCTCGAGTTCGTCAATCCGTTCGCGAGATATGGAAGTTTGAAGTTAAGGAATGATTGAGAAACCATCAAAATTTTCGCAAGTCTGATACTCGAAACCAATAACTGGAGTGGCCTTGGGGAATAGTACACACACCATTGTAATCTGGCGGGTTGCTACTTTCAGATGCAATAGGAATTTCTCGAGTTCGTCATTCCGTTCGCGAGATATGGGAGTTTGAAATTAAGGAATGTTTGAGAAACCATCAAAATTTTCACTGGTCTGATACTCGAAACCAATAACTGGAATGGCCTAGGAGAAAAGTACACACACCACTGTAATCGGGCGGGTTTGCACTTTCAGATACAACAGGAATTTCTCGAGTTCGTTAATGCGTTCGCGAGATATGGGAGTTTGAAGTTAAGGAATGGCTGAGAAATCATCAAAATTCTCGCAAGTCTGATACTCGAATCCAATAACTATTATGGCCTAGGGCAAAAATAAACATACCGTTGTAATCGGGCGAGTTTCGGCTTTTAGATGCAATAGGAAATTCTCGAGTTCGTCAATCCGTTCGCGAGATATGGAAGTTTGAAGTTAGGAAATGATGGAGAAACCATCAAAATTTTCGCAAGTCTGATACTCGAATCCAATAACTACTGTGGCCTAGGGCAAAAATACACATACCGTTGTAATCGGGCGAGTTTCTGCTTTCAGATGCAATAGGAAATTCTCGAGTTCGTCTATCCGTTCGCGAGATATGGAAGTTTGAAGTTAAGGAATGATTGAGAAACCATCAAAATTTTCGCAAGTCTGATTCTCGAAACCAATAACTACAAAGGCCTAGCGGAAAAATACACATACCGTTGTAATCGGGCGAGTTTCTACTTTCATATGCAACAAGAAATTCTCGAGTTCGTCAATCCGTTCGCGAGATATGGAAGTTTGAAGTTAAGGAATGATTGAGAAACCATCAAAATTTTCGCAAGTCTGATACTCGAAACCAATAACTGGAGTGGCCTTGGGGAATAGTACACACACCATTGTAATCTGGCGGGTTGCTACTTTCAGATGCAATAGGAATTTCTCGAGTTCGTCATTCCGTTCGCGAGATATGGGAGTTTGAAGTTAAGGAATGATTGAGAAACCATCAAAATTTTCGCAAGTCTGATTCTCGAAACCAATAACTACAAAGGCCTAGCGGAAAAATACACATACCGTTGTAATCGGGCGAGTTTCTACTTTCACATGCAACAGGATATTCTCGAGTTCGTCAATCCGTTCGCGAGATATGGAAGTTTGAAGTTAAGGAATGATTGAGAAACCATCAAAATTTTCGCAAGTCTGATACTCGAATCCAATAACTACTGTGGCCTACGGCAAAAATACACATACCGTTGTAATCGGGCGAGTTTCTGCTTTCAGATGCAATTGGAAATTCTCGAGTTCGTGAATCCGTTCGCGAGATATGGAAGTTTGAAGTTAAGGAATGATTGAGAAACCATCAAAATTTTCGCAAGTCTGATACTCGAATCCAATAACTACTGTGGCCTAGGGCAAAAATACACATACAGTTGTAATCGGGCGAGTTTCTGCTTTCAGATGCAATGGAAATTCTCGAGTTCGTCTATCCGTTCGCGAGATATGGAAGTTTGAAGTTAAGGAATGATTGAGAAACCATCAAAATTTTCGCAAGTCTGATTCTCGAAACCAATAACTACAAAGGCCTAGCGAAAAAAAAAAAACCGACCGTTGTAATCGGGCGAGTTTCTACTTTCACATGCAACAGGAAATTCTCGAGTTCGTCAATCCGTTCGCGAGATATGGAAGTTTGAAGTTAAGGAATGATTGAGAAACCATCAAAATTTTCGCAAGTCTGATACTCGAAACCAATAACTGGAGTGGCCTTGGGGAATAGTACACACACCATTGTAATCTGGCCGGTTGCTACTTTTAGATGCAATAGGAATTTCTCGAGTTCGTCATTCCGTTCGCGAGATATGGGAGTTTGAAGTTAAGGAATGGTTGAGAAACCATCAAAAATTTCCTTGTGTCTGATACTCGAAACCTATAACTACTATGGCCTAGGGCAAAAATACACATACCGTTGCAATCGGAGGAGTTTCTGCTTTCAGATGCAACAGGAATTTCTCGAGATTGTCAGTTCGTTCGCGAGATATGGGAGTTTGAAATTAAGGAACGGTTGAGAAAACATCAAAATTTTCGCAAGTCTGATACTCGAAACCAATAACTGGAATGGCCTAGGGGAAAAGCACGCACACCATTGTAATGGGGCGAGTTTCTACTTTCAGATGCAACAGGAATTTCTCGAGTTCGTCAATCCGTTCGCGAGACATGGGAATTTGAAATTAAGGAATGGTTGAGAAACCATCAAAATTTTCGCAAGTCTGATACTCGAAACCAATAACTACTATGGCCTAGGGCAAAAATACACACACCGTTGTAATCGGACGAGTTTCTGGTTTCAGATGCAATAGGAATTTCTCGAGTTCGTCAATCCGTTCGCGAGATATGGGAGTTTGAAGTTAAGGAATGGTTGAGAAACCATCAAAATTTTCGCAAGTCTGATACCCGAAACCAATAACTACAATGGCCTAGGGGAAAAATAAACATACCTATGTAAACGGGCGACTTTCTACTTTCAGAAACAATAGGAATTTCTCGAGTTCGTCAATCCGTTCGCGAGATATGGGATTTTGAAGTTAAGGAATGCTTGAGAAACCATCAAAGTTTTCGCAAGTCTGATACTAGAAACCAATAACTGGAATGGCCTAGGGGAAAAGTACAAACACCATTGTAATCGGGCGGGTTTCTACTTTCAGAAACAACAGGAATTTCTCGAGTTCGTCAATCCGTTCGCGAGATACGGGATTTTGAAGTTAAGGAATGCTTGAGAAACCATCAAAATTTTCGCAAGTCTGATACTCGAAACCAATAACTGGAATGGCCTAGGAGAAAAGTACACACACCACTGTAATCGGGCGGGTTTGCACTTTCAGATACAACAGGAATTTCTCGAGTTCGTTAATGCGTTCGCGAGATATGGGAGTTTGAAGTTAAGGAATGGCTGAGAAATCATCAAAATTCTCGCAAGTCTGATACTCGAATCCAATAACTATTATGGCCTAGGGCAAAAATACACATACCGTTGTAATCGGGCGAGTTTCGGCTTTTAGATGCAATAGGAAATTCTCGAGTTCGTCAATCCGTTCGCGAGATATGCAAGTTTGAAGTTAAGAAATGATTGAGAAACCATCAAAATTTTCGCAAGTCTGATACTCGAATCCAATAACGACTGTGGCCTAGGGCAAAAATACACATACCGTTGTAATCGGGCGAGTTTCTGCTTTCAGATGCAATAGGAAATTCTCGAGTTCGTCTATCCGTTCGCGAGATATGGAAGTTTGAAGTTAAGGAATGATTGAGAAACCATCAAAATTTTCGCAAGTCTGATTCTCGAAACCAATAACTACAAAGGCCTAGCGGAAAAATACACATACCGTTGTAATCGGGCGAGTTTCTACTTTCACATGCAACAGTAAATTCTCGAGTTCGTCAATCCGTTCGCGAGATATGGAAGTTTGAAGTTAAGGAATGATTGAGAAACCATCAAAATTTTCGCAAGTCTGATACTCGAAACCAATAACTGGAGTGGCCTTGGGGAATAGTACACACACCATTGTATTCGGGCGTGTTTCTACTTTCAGATGCAACAGGAATTTCTCGCGTTTGTCAATCCATTCGCGAGATATGGGAGTTTGAAGTTAAGGAATGCTTGAGAAACCATCAAAATTTTCGCAAGACTGATACTCGAAACCAATAACTACTATGGCCTAGGCAAAATTGCATATACCGTTGTAACCGGGCGAGTTTCTGTTTTCAGATGCAATAGGAAATTCTCGGGTTCGTCAATCCGTTCGCGAGATATGTAAGTGTGAAGTTAAGGAATGGTTGAGAAACCATCAAAATTATCGCAAGTCTGATACTCGAAACCAATAACTGGAATGGCATAGGGGAAAAGTACACATACCATTGTAATCGGGCGAGTTTCTACTTTCAGATGCAACAGGAATTTCTCGAGTTCGTCAATCCGTTCGCGAGAAATGGCAGTTTGAAGTTAAGGAATGGTTGAGAAACCATCAAAATTTTCGCAATTGTGATGCTACAAACGAATAACTGGAATGGCCTATTGGAAAAGTACACATACCATTGTAATCGGGCGAGTTTCTACTTGCAGATGCAACAGGAATTTCTCGAGTTCGTCAATCCGTTCGCGAGAAATGGGAGTTTGAAATTAAGGAATGGTTGAGAAATCATCAAAACTTCCGCAAGTCTGATACTCGAAACCAATAACTGGAACGGCCTAGGGGAAAAGTACACACACCATTGTAATCGGGCAAGTTTCTGCTTTCAGAGGCGACAGAAACTTCTCGAGATCGTCAATCCGTTCGCGAGATTTGGGAGGTTGGAGTTAAGGAATGGTTGAGAGACCATCACAATTTTCGCAAGTCTGATACTCGAAACCTATAACTACTATGGCCTAGGGCAAAAATACACGTACCGTTGCAATCGGACGAGTTTCTGCTTTCAGATGCAACAGGAATTTCTCGAGTTTGTCAATTCGTTCGCGAGATATGGGAGTTTGAAATTAAGGAACGGTTGAGAAAACATCAAAATTTTCGCAAGTCTGATACTCGAAACCAATAACTGGAATGGCCTAGGGGAAAAGTACGCACACCATTGTAATGGGGCGAGTTTCTACTTTCAGATGCAGCAGGAATTTCTCGAGTTCGTCAATCCGTTCGCGAGACATGGGAATTTGAAATTAAGGAATGGTTGAGAAACCATCAAAATTTTCGCAAGTCTGATACTCGAAACCAATAACTACTATGGCCTAGGGCAAAAATACACACACCGTTGTAATCGGACGAGTTTCTGGTTTCAGATGCAATAGGAATTTCTCGAGTTCGTCAATCCGTTCGCGAGATATGGGAGTTTGAAGTTAAGGAATGCTTGAGAAACCATCAAAATTTTCGCAAGTCTGATACTCGAAACCAATAACTACAAAGGCCTAGGGGAAAAATACTCATACCTTTGTAATCGGGCGAGTTTCTACTTTCAGATACAACAGGAATTTCTCGAGCTCGTCAATCCGTTCGCGAGATATGGGAGTTTGAAGTTAAGGAATGGTTGAGAAACCATCAAAACTTCCGCAAGTCTGATACTCGAAACCAATAACTGGAACGGCCTAGGGGAAAAGTACACACACCATTGTAATCGGGCAAGTTTCTAATTTCAGAGGCGACAGAAACTTCTGGAGATCGTCAATCCGTTCGCGAGATTTGGGAGGTTGGAGTTAAGGAACGGTTGAGAGACCATCACAATTTTCGCAAGTCTGATACTCGAAACCTATAACTACTATGGCCTAGGGCAAAAATACACATACCGTTGGAATCGGACGAGTTTCTGCTTTCAGATGCAACAGGAATTTTCGAGTTTGTCAATTCGTTCGCGAGATATGGGAGTTTGAATTTAAGGAACGGTTGAGAAAACATCAAAATTTTCGCAAGTCTGATACTCGAAACCAATAACTGGAATGGCCTAGTGGAAAAGTACGCACACCATTGTAATGGGGCGAGTTTCTACTTTCAGATGCAACAGGAATTTCTCGAGTTCGTCAATCCGTTCGCGAGACATGGGAATTTGAAATTAAGGAATGGTTGAGAAACCATCAAAATTTACGCAAGTCTGATACTCGAAACCAATAACTACTATGGCCTAGGGCAAAAATGCACACACCGTTGTAATCGGACGAGTTTCTGGTTTCAGATGCAATAGGAATTTCTCGAGTTCGTCAATCCGTTCGCGAGATATGGGAGTTTGAAGTTAAGGAATGGTTGAGAAACCATCAAAATTTTCTTAATTCTGACGCTAGAAACGAATAACTGGAATGACCGAGGGGAAAAGTGCACACACCATTGTAATCGGTCGAGTTTCTACTTTCAGATGCAACAAAAAATAATCGAGTTCGCCAATCCGTTCGCGAGATATGGGAGTTTGAAGTTAAGGAATGGTTGAGAAACCATCACAATTTTCGCAAGTCTGATACTCGAAACCAATAACTACTATGGCCTAGGGCAAAAATACACATTTCGTTGTAATCGGACGAGTCTCTGCTTTCAGATGCAACAGGAATGTCTCGAGTTCGTCAATCCGTTCGCGAGATATGGAAGTTTGAAATTAAGGAACGGTTGAGAAACCATCAAAATTTTCGCAAGTCTGATACTCGAAACCAATAACTACAAAGGCATAGGGGAAAAATACACATACCGTTGTTATCGGGAGAGTTTCTTCTACCAGATGCAACCGGAATATCTCGTGTTCGTCAATCAGTTCGCGAGATATGGGAGTTTGAAGTTAAGGAATGGTTGAGAAACCATCACAATATTCGCAAGTCTGATGCTCGAAACCAATAACTACTATGGCCTAGGGGAAAAATACACATAGCTATGTAAAGGGGCGACTTTCTACTTTCAGATGCAACAGGAATTGATCGAGTTCGTCAATCCGTTCGCGAGATATGGGAGTTTGAAGTTAAGGAATGGTTGAGAAACCATCAAAATTTAGGCAATTCCGATGCTAGAAACGAATAACTGGAATGACCTAGGGGAAAAGTATACACACCATTGTAATCGGTCGAGTTTCTACTTTCAGATGCAACAGGAAATAATCGAGTTCGTTTATCCGTTCCCGAGGTATGGGAGTTTGAAGTTAAGGAATGCTTGAGAAACCATCAAAGTTTTCGCAAGTCTGATACTCGAAACCAATAACTACTATGGCCTAGGGGAAAAAAACACACACCTATGTAAACGGGCGACTTTCTACTTTCAGATGCAACAGGAATTTCTCGAGATCGTCAATCCGTTCGCGAGATATGGGAGTTTGAATTTAAGGAATGGTTGAGAAACCATCAAAATTTTGGCAATTCCGATGCTTGAAACGAATAACTGGAATGACCTAGGGGAAACGTACACACACCATTGTAATCGGTCGAGTTTCTTCTTTCAGATGCAACAGGAAATAATCGAGTTCGTCAATCCGTTCCCGAGATATGGGAGTTTGATGTTACGGAATGCTTGAGAAACCATCAAAATTTTCGCAAGTCTAGTACTCGAAACCAATAACTATAATGGCCTAGGGTAAAAATAAACATACCTATGTAAACGGGCGACTTTCTACTTTCAGAAGCAACAGGAATTTCTCGAGTTCGTCAATCCGTTCGCGAGATATGGGAGTTTGAAGTTAAGGAATGCTTGAGAAACCATCAAAATTTTCGCAAGTCTGATACTCGAAACCAATAACTACTATGGCCTAGGGCAAAAATACACATACCGTTGTAATCGGGCGAGTTTCTGCTTTCAGATGCAATAGGAAATTCTCGAGATCGTCAATCCGTTCGCGAGATATGGGAGTTTAAAGTTAAGGAATGGTTGACAAACCGTCGCAATTTTCGCAAGTCTGATCCTCGAAACCAATAACTACTATGGCCCAGGGGAAAAAGACACATACCGTTGTAATCGGACGAGTTTCTGCTTTCAGATGCAACAGGAATTTCTCGAGTTCGTCAATCCGTTCGCGAGATATGGGAGTTTGAAATTAAGGAACGGTTGAGAAACCATCATAATTTTCGGAAGTCTGATACTCGAAACCAATAACTGGAATGGCCTAGGGGAAAAGTACACACACCATTGTAATGGGGCGAGTTTCTACTTTCAGATGCAACAGGAATTCCTCGAGCTCGTCAATCCGTTCGCGAGATATGAGAGTTTGAAGTTAAGGAATGGTTGAGAAACCATCAATATTTTCGCAAGTCTGATACTCGAAACCAATAACTACTATGGCCTAGGGCAAAAATACACATACCGTTGTAATCGGACGAGTTTCTGGTTTCAGATGCAACAGGAATTTATCGAGTTCTTCAATCCGTTCGCGAGATATGGGAGTTTGAAGTTAAGGAATGGTTGAGAAACCATCAATATTTTCGCAAGTCTGATACTCGAAACCAATAACTACTATGGCCTAGGGCAAAAATGCACACACCGTTGTAATCGGACGAGTTTCTGGTTTCAGATGCAATAGGAATTTCTCGAGTTCGTCAATCCGTTCGCGAGATATGGGAGTTTGAAGTTAAGGAATGGTTGAGAAACCATCAAAATTTTCGCAATTCTGATGCTAGAAACGAATAACTCAAATGACCTAGGGGAAAAGTACACACACCATTGTAATCGGGCAAGTTTCTACTTTCAGAGACGACAGGAACTTCTCGTGTTCGTCAATCCGTTCGCGATATATGGGAGTTTGAAGTTAAGGAATGGTTGAGAAACCATCAATATTTTCGCAAGTCTGATACTCGATACCAATAACTACTATGGCCTAGGGCAAAAATACACATACCGTTGTAATCGGGCGAGTTTCTGCTTTCAGATGCAATAGGAAATTCTCGAGTTCGTCAATCTGTTCGCGAGATATGGGAGTTTAAAGTTAAGGAATGGTTGACAAACCGTCGCAATTTTCGCAAGTCTGATACTCGAAACCAATAACTACTATGGCCCAGGGGAAAAAGACACATACCGTTGTAATCGGACGAGTTTCTGCTTTCAGATGCAACAGGAATTTCTCGAGTTCGTCAATCCGTTCGCGAGATATGAGAGTTTGAAGTTAAGGAATGGTTGAGAAACCATCAATATTTTCGCAAGTCTGATACTCGAAACCAATAACTACTATGGCCTAGGGCAAAAATACACATACCGTTGTAATCGGACGAGTTTCTGGTTTCAGATGCAACAGGAATTTATCGAGTTCTTCAATCCGTTCGCGAGATATGGGAGTTTGAAGTTAAGGAATGGTTGAGAAACCATCAATATTTTCGCAAGTCTGATACTCGAAACCAATAACTACTATGGCCTAGGGCAAAAATACACATACCGTTGTAATCGGACGAGTTTCTGGTTTCAGATGCAACAGGAATTTACCGAGTTCTTCAATCCGTTCGCGAGATATGGGAGTTTGAAGTTAAGGAATGGTTGAGAAACCATCAATATTTTCGCAAGTCTGATACTCGAAACCAATAACTACTATGGCCTAGGGCAAAAATACACATACCTTTGTAATCGGACGAGTTTCTGGTTTCAGATGCAACAGGAATTTATCGAGTTCGTAAATCCGTTCGCGAGATATGGGAGTTTGAAATTAAGGAACGGTTGAGAAAACATCAAAATTTTCGCAAGTCTGATACTCGAAACCAATAACTGGAATGGCCTAGTGGAAAAGTACGCACACCATTGTAATGGGGCGAGTTTCTACTTTCAGATGCAACAGGAATTTCTCGAGTTCGTCAATCCGTTCGCGAGACATGGGAATTTGAAATTAAGGAATGGTTGAGAAACCATCAAAATTTACGCAAGTCTGATACTCGAAACCAATAACTACTATGGCCTAGGGCAAAAATGCACACACCGTTGTAATCGGACGAGTTTCTGGTTTCAGATGCAATAGGAATTTCTCGAGTTCGTCAATCCGTTCGCGAGATATGGGAGTTTGAAGTTAAGGAATGGTTGAGAAACCATCAAAATTTTCGCAATTCTGATGCTAGAAACGAATAACTCAAATGACCTAGGGGAAAAGTACACACACCATTGTAATCGGGCAAGTTTCTACTTTCAGAGACGACAGGAACTTCTCGTGTTCGTCAATCCGTTCGCGATATATGGGAGTTTGAAGTTAAGGAATGGTTGAGAAACCATCAATATTTTCGCAAGTCTGATACTCGAAACCAATAACTACTATGGCCTAGGGCAAAAATACACATACCGTTGTAATCGGACGAGTTTCTGGTTTCAGATGCAACAGGAATTTATCGAGTTCTTCAATCCGTTCGCGAGATATGGGAGTTTGAAGTTAAGGAATGGTTGAGAAACCATCAATATTTTCGCAAGTCTGATACTCGAAAC